>NC_042975.1:40022392-40322392 GCF_901001165.1 Salmo trutta | reverse complement strand
AAGAATTTACATGATTTCTTCTCTGGTAATTCAGACGATAACAAAATGTCACATCCTGATCAGTTTCACCTGTCCTCGTTATTGTCTCCACCCCCTCCAGGTGTCGCTTATTTTCTCCAGTGTATTTATCCCTGTGTTTCCTGTCTCTCTGTGCCAGTTCGTCTTGTATGTTTCCAAGTCAACCAGCGGTTTTCCTTTTCTCCTGCTTTTTGCATTCTCCTTTTTCTAGTCCTCCCGGTTTTGACCTATGCCTGTTTCTGGACTTTGCACCCGCCTGCCTGACCATTCTGCCTGCCTTGACCACGAGCCTGTCTGCCACTCTGTACCTTTTTTGCCTGTCCACGACCATTCTCTTGCCTACCCCTTTGGATTAATAAACATTGTAAGACTCCAACCATCTGCCTCCTGTGTCTGCATTTGGGTCTCGCCTTGTGCCTTGATACAAAATATAAATCAAATGTTAGACTAACAATGAAATGGTAACTTACGGGTCCTTTTCCAACAATGCAGAGTTAAAAATAAAATAAACACAAAAAATATAAACAGTGACACGAGGAATAAATACACGTGAATAATGAATAACAGTAATGAGTACAAGTAACATGGGTATACAGTATACAGGGAGTACAGTATACAGGGAGTACAGTATACAGGGAGTACCAGTATCGAATCGATGTGCAGGGGTACGAGGTAATTGAGATAGCGATGTACATATAGGTAAGGGTAAAGTGACTAGGCAACAGGATTGATAATAGACGGTAGCAATTCAAACAAACAAATCTGACAACTATTACAAATCAATACCGAGCATTTATTGAATATACACAAACAATACTTTATGAACGTGAGCACAGTAAAAAATGAATACATTCCAAACAGTCAACATAGTACTGTAGCTTCTATAAAATTGATTTATTTTGACATTTACAGTTGCTATCTCAAAGGGCAGCACTCCCCACTTCTTCCGTGTGTACGCATTCCACTGCTTCTCAATCGTCTCCACCTAAAACCATGCAAACGTTATTACTTGTTTTTCAAGAAAAATGTCAGATTTTTCTTGCCGGGTTCCCTCTAGCTAGTCAGGTAATTGAATTGTCTCAGGGAAAGCTGTGAGCTGACTTGTTCTAATAACCTTTCTATATTCAGTTTAATAAGTGCCATAAATTGCCATTTGTCTCGCTGGGTAGGCCATAGGTTGAAAGGGGAAATGCAACATTGTAAATTTAAGACTTTCAGTGGATTTAATCAACAATATCTTTCCCCTCTAGCCCATTTCAGCTAGCTGTTTAACACCTTGGACACAGTGCTGCCACTCACTGGATAATTCATTTCTACATGAAGACGTAACATAGCTCTGGCAGACAGAGGGAA
Organism: Salmo trutta; assembly: GCF_901001165.1. Classification (NCBI taxonomy): domain Eukaryota; kingdom Metazoa; phylum Chordata; class Actinopteri; order Salmoniformes; family Salmonidae; genus Salmo; species Salmo trutta. The sequence goes on along the minus strand of NC_042975.1, from coordinate 40,321,021 downwards.
ACACTTCAAATGCGGAACATTATCCATTGTCCTGGTAGGTGATTCCATTCCCTAAAAGGCTGGATAAACATGCTAAGATCTTTACATTGCTGTGAGGAGTCATGGTCACTCACTATGCCTTCGGAGGGCACAGCACTTTATGAACATAATCCAATAAAACTTATTACAGTTTAATAACCTGACAGATTCTGTGAAAATTCTGTCACAAAAACAGCAAATTAAGTGAAAAAAAAGAACAGTAAAGGTGAAAGAGAGATGTGAAGGGAGGAGAGAGGAGATGAAGGTGAGATGGGTAGATGATATCTGTATGGCCTTGGATGCTATCTGATGGCTGTCTAGTCTTGCACACGCCATCATCCAGATCTTTGGGAGAAACAGATACTGAGTTAGAAGTAGGGGGAATTGCACCACAAGCACCATAATCACTGTCTGTTGTACGAGTTCAGAAGTAGGCTACCTGTGAATAGCGAAGGAGAAAATGATGGGGGAGAAGGTAATCCTGATACAGCAGAGAAACAGTGAAAGGCAGATGGACCAATAGCTTTCCATAAAAAAAAAAAACTAACATAAAGATCGTCTGATATTACTTGTCTGGCGTTTTAGTTTATGGTCCCGATATCACGGTAAAGTATATCCCAGTAAAGTAAAGTACTTTTGTTGTTACTGGAGCTTGTGCAAGTGCAACGCAGTATCATGATTAAAACATAGTACAGTAGACTACAGTCCTCTCTCTGCTGCTTACACTCATAATCCTAAAAGATGAGAAAAAGCTTTCATTCATTTCAACTCCAGGACACACACAGAGGTACTCAGAATCTCATTGATTGAAACGTTCTTTCCCATATATTCTGTGAATAGATTCAAACAGTACTCGAGGGAAGGTCTAAAAAAGGAGAAAGGGGATTAAATGGAGGAGAGTGACGGAGAAAGTAAAAGATGGAGAAATAGAGAGAATGAGTAGAGGTGAAGAAGGGGGGTATGTCAGCGGCAGGTGAAGAGAGGGGGAGCAGATGGCGAGGTCTGGGGCTCCTCGCGGTACATAATGTGCCCACAGACCAGTAGTGGCGATGTCTAAATTCATCTGATCTGCCCACCTTTGATATTCAAGAGGATTACACCTTGTGTTCAAACACAGTGGGCTGAATGGACGGGGATGAAAAGTGACACAGAGCAGAATAGAATTAGCGGCTGCTTAAGGACTTCTTCATTCATTGTTAACTCCTTGCAGCTCATTAAGCTTAATCCTTATTAGACTGTGAGTAACCAGGTCTGAATGGGCCAGTAGAGGCTAGGGAGACATGTGTCCCCATTGTAGGGCTAGGGGGTTAATCCTGCCCCCATGGTGGGGCTGGAGTTAGGGGAAAGAGAAAGGAGGCAGAGTCCATCCGTCACCCCCCTCGTCTCCATGGAGGTCTCTGGAGAAAGGAGAGAGGGGCTCTCAGTCTCAAGCTCTGGGCTGGCTGCCTGGCGACAGGCCTGAGGTACAGCCCTCTTTTGTTCCTCAGCCTGGCAGCACTCTCTCCTCTCCAGCCAGACACACACAGCCTGGCTCGTGGGGCCACGCCAGGGTGAGAATGATGTACATGCCTTTAGGCTATCAATGTTTAGACACAAAGGATTAATAGGGAAACTAAACGGCTCCTCTTTCTGAGCTGGGGATCTTAGTGACTAGCCTGTTGACTGACATAATAGTATTCATTTGGTCAATATTCTATCAGAGGGTTGGTCTGAAACTTGACTGGTCCTGCAGAATGAAGCAAGGCACCAAATAGGCACATCCTTTAATGGGGTGCAGGGCCCCAAAGAGTCGGTATAAAACACACAACGTTTCCATCCTGCAAGGATCTTGTCAGGTCATTTCCCCAGTTGACCTGACGAAGATCCTTGCTTGAACCAAACATTGTGTTTATTAATGATGGTGCGTGGTGGAGCTTATGAGTATGTGGGCTCTATTTCATTTATACCAACTAATATCTATTCACAATAAACAGGGATGTTTGACTTCTTTATTCTCTTCACCGATCAAGAGCAAAATTATTTATTACAGAGAAACACAGTGTACACCTGACTGAGGCTGTCCATAAAATGAACTGTGTTAATGCTTTGAATACTACCGTTTACAAACAATTAGAGCCCAGACACACTCTTGCTCCAGTACAAAGACACCTCAATGGTTTCGGTGCACTGTGCTGCTCCCAGTGGTTCAAGTAATACAGTGAAATTCATCCCATTTCCATTTAGATGAAGCTGGGGGATTGGAGTTTTTTCTCTCCAATCCCTGAGTTAAGGAAGAGGCTCCCATTATCTAAGTGATAATTACCTTCATTTACAGAGCAGCCAGACAATACTGTTAAAGGTCATTTCTGTTACTTTTCTTTTTGTTCCCTAGGGGGAGTGAAAATGAAGAGCAGCCCTGGTCATGCCCAAGTGCTACTACGTTAGGATGGGACGGGGAAGCGCTGCCAGGTACAGTGGAGAGGAGATGATTTGAGAGCTGATTTCTCTCTTCCTCCAACACTATACAGGGAGTCACACACTGAAGTTTGGCATCTGCCTGAGAGAGAGAGGGAGTGCAGAAAAAGAGAGAGGGGTGTATGGGAGTGGATCAACCGATGAGCCAGCTGCAGTTGTTCACTAACTTTTCTGCACTGGGACCCACTTACAGCTTTTGAGTTTTGTTTTGGCCCATCAGGATCGGAGCAAAAATAAATGACTTTAACGGTTACCCACCATTTGGGAAACACTGGCCTACTGTATTGTATTCTTCAACACAAATACATTTGATGTGAAATAGAGTAAACAATCAGCCTCTGTATTATCACGTCTATGATTGTAGCATATGGTCTAACAGTCAGTGAGTGTATATGATTGGGATTCATTGTGGGAGACCCAATTTGCCTCTGGCAATGCACACCTGCAGTACAGCTTGGAGACAACAGATGCATGAACTGAACCTTAAAATTGTTATGCTCCATATGAATCTAATGAAGTCATTTAAAAAATCTACATTTCGATTAATTTTCTTGTAGTCATGGCAGACCCACAATGATTCATCCTCTACTGTTAGTAGTAGAACCCATTTCTTCATAGAGGAGAACGGATGGTTTATTACAACGTTGCAGATACTGCCGAACGCTGTTGTCATCACACAGTGTTGCTGTGCTGGCTGGGTGTTAATGATGGTTTACACTTTGACAGGAAGTGCATCCCTACTGTTGCTCCTCAGTGATGATGGCCATCTGGCCCTGAGTTCAACCCTCAGACTGTGTGTGTGTGTGTGTGTGTGTGTGTGTGTGTGTGTGTGTGTGTGTGTGTGTGTGTGTGTGTGTGTGTGTGTGTGTGTTGCCCCCTTCCCTGGCTGCCCTCATACGCCCCCCCCCCCCCCCCCTCCCCGGCAGCCAGTTAGCCCCATGTGGATCACTGTTGGGGCTGGCTCCTCCAATGTCCGCCTCTCCATGTCTCAACAGCAGCACCAGCAGTAAACTAGAAATTAGCACCTCTTGTCCCCTTGTAAATTACAGGGTGGAGAGTGTGGTACAGGCTTGCCTGCTGGGAGCTCTGACAGAGACCTGATATGTAAGGTGGTGGGCTAGTCGAAAGAAAAGCACCTGCTTTCCACAGAGTAGCCTATACTTTCATCATGAAAGCAACCAACCACACATTACCTACCAGTAGTAGGTCAATCAATTCATCACTTTATATGCTGTACAGGTTCTATGTGGTACATAAATGTGTGTATTGAATCATGTACAGTATCAGTCAAAACTTTGGACACAGTTACTCATTTTTCTTTATTTGTACTATTTTCTACAATAGAAAGAATAATAGAATAATAGTGAAGACATCAAAACTATGAAATAACACCAAAAAGGTGTTAAACAAATCATAATCAAAATATATTTTATATTTGAGATTCTTCAAAGTAGCCACCCGTTGCCTTGATGACAGCTTTGCACACTCTTGGCATTCTCTCAATTAGCTTCACCTGAAAGGTTTTTCCAACAGTCTTGAAGGAGTTCCCACATATGCTGAGCACTCGTTGGCTGCTTTTCCTTCACTTTGCAGTCCAACTCATCCCAGGTCAGGGGATTGTGGAGGCCAGGTCATCTGATGCAGCACTCCATCACTCTCCTTATTGGTAAAATAGCCCTTACACAGCCTGGAGGTGTGCTGGGTCATTGTCCTGTTGAAAAACAAATGATAGTCCCTCTTAGTGCAAACCAGATGGCGTATCGATGCAGAATGCTGTGGTAGCCATGCTGGTTAAGTGTGCCTTGACTTCTAAATAAATCACAGACAGTGTCACCAGCAAAGGACCCCCACACCATCACACCTCCTCCTCCATGCGTCACGGTGGGAATCACATATGCAGAGATCATCCATTCACCTACTTTGCATCTCACAAAGACACGGCGGTTGGAACCAAAAATCTCCAATTTGGACTCCAGACCAAAGGACAGATTTCTACCGGTCTAATGTCTATTGCTTGTGTTTCTTGGCCCAAGCAAGTCTCTTCTTATTATTGGTGTCCTTTAGTAGTGGTTTCTTTAATGCAATTCGACCATGAAGACCTGATTCACACAGTCTCCTCTGAATAGTTGATGTTGAGATGTGTCTGTTTGTCACGTTCTGACCAGTAAAGGGGTTATTTGTTATTATAGTTTGGTCAGGACGTGGCAGGGGGTATTTGTTTTATGTGGTTCAGGGTGTGTTTGTGTATGTGTTCATGTAGAGGGGGTATTTTGTTTATATGGTTCGGGGTGGTTGTGTATGTAGAGGGGTATTTGATTCATTAGTCCAGGGTTTTGGGTTATGTTCTATGTTGTGTATTTCTTTGTTGGCCTGGTATGGCTCTCAGTCAGGAACAGCTGTACATCGTTGTTGCTGATTGAGAGTCATACTTAGGTAGCCTGTTTTTCACCTGTGTTTTGTGGGAAGTTGTTTTTGCACCGCTAGGGTTAGCCTGCAATACTGTTTGTCGTTCGGTTTGTGTAGTGTTTAAATAAAAGTCAATATGAGCACTCAACCCACTGCATCTTGGTCCACTCCACACGACGACCGTTACTCTGAAGCATTTATTTGGGCGGCCATTTTTGAGGCTGGTAACTCCAATAAACTTATCCTCTACAGCAGAGGTAACTCTGGGTCTTCCTTTCTTGGAGAGCCAGTTTCATCATAACGGTTGATGGTTTTTGCCACTGCACTTGAAGAAACTTTCAAAGTTCTTGAGATTTTCCAGCTTGACTGACCTTCATGTCTTAAAGTAATGATGGACTGTCGTTTCTCTTTGCTTATTTGAGCTGTTCTTGCCATAATATGGACTTGGTCTTTTACCAAATATGACTATCTTCTGTATACCACTCCTAGGAACACATGTCAATTGAAAAGCATTCCAGGTGGCTACCTCATGAAGCTGGTTGAGAGAATGCCAAGTGTGTGCATAGCTGTCATCAAGGCAAAGGGTGGCTACTTTGAAGAATCTCAAATATAAAAAATATTTTGATTTTCTTAACACATTTACATTTACATTTACGTCATTTAGCAGACACTCTTATCCAGAGCGACTTACAAATTGGTGCATTCACCTTATGATATCCAGTGGAACAACCACTTTACAATAGTACATCTATATCTTTTTGGGGGGGTGGGGGGGTGGGTTAGAAGGATTACTTTATCCTATCCCAGGTATTCCTTAAAGAGGTGGGGTTTCAGGTGTCTCCGGAAGGTGGTGATTGACTCCGCTGTCCTGGCGTCGTGAGGGAGCTTGTTCCACCATTGGGGTGCCAGAGCAGCGAACTGTTTTGACTGGGCTGAGCGGGAACTATGCTTCCGCAGAGGTAGGGGGGCCAGCAGGCCAGAGGTGGATGAACGCAGTGCCCTTGTTTGGGTGTAGGGACTGATCAGAGCCTGAAGGTACGGAGGTGCCGTTCCCCTCACAGCTCCGTAGGCAAGCACCATGGTCTTGTAGCAGATGCGAGCTTCAACTGGAAGCCAGTGGAGTGTGTGGAGGAGCGGGGTGACGTGAGAGAACTTGGGAAAGTTGAACACCAGACGGGCTGCGGCGTTCTGGATGAGTTGTAGGGGTTTAATGTGCAGGCAGGGAGCCCAGCCAACAGCGAGTTGCAGTAATCCAGACGGGAGATGACAAGTGCCTGGATTAGGACCTGCACCGCTTCCTGTGTAAGGCAGGGTCGTACTCTGCGAATGTTGTAGAGCATGAACCTACAGGATCGGGTCACCGCCTTGATGTTAGCGGAGAACGACAGGGAGTTGTCCAGGGTCACGCCAAGGCTCTTAGCACTCTGGGAGGAGGACACAATGGAGTTGTCAACCGTGATGGCGAGATCGTGGAATGGGCAGTCCTTCCCCAGGAGGAAGAGCAGCTCCGTCTTGCCAAGGTTCAGCTTGAGGTGATGATCCGTCATCCACACTGATATGTATGCCAGACATGCAGAGATGCGATTCGCCACCTGGTTATCAGAAGGGGGAAAGGAGAAGATTAATTGTGTGTCGTCTGTGTAGCAATGATAGGAGAGACCATGTGAGGATATGACAGAGCCAAGTGACTTGGTGTATAGCGAGAATAGGAGAGGGCCTAAAACTGAGACCTGGGGGACACCAGTGGTGAGAGCACGTGGTGGGGAGACTGATTCTCGCCACGCCACCTGGTAGGAGCGACCTGTCAGGTAGGACGCAATCCAAGAGTGAGCCGCGCCGGAGATGCCCAACTCGGAGAGGGTGGAGAGGAGGATCTGATGGTTCACAGTATCAAAGGCAGCAGATAGGTCTAGAAGGATGAGCGCAGAGGAGAGAGAGTTACCTTTAGCAGTGAGGAGAGCCTCCGTGACACAGAGAAGAGCATTCTCAGTTGAATGACCAGTCTTGAAACCTGACTGATTTGGATCAAGAAGGTCATTCTGAGAGAGATAGCAAGAGAGCTGGCCAAGGACGACACGCTCAAGAGTTTTGGAGAAAAAAGAAAGAAGGGATACTGGTCTGTAGTTGTTGACATCGGAGGGATCGAGTGTAGGTTTTTTGAGAAGGGGTGCAACTCTCGCTCTCTTGAAGACAGAAGGGACGTAGCCAGCAGTCAAGGATGAGTTGATGAGCGAGGTGAGGTAAGGGAGAAGGTCTCCGGAAATGGTCTGGAGAAGAGAGGAGGGTATAGGGTCAAGCGGGCAGGTTGTTGGGCGGCCGGCCGTCACAAGTCGCAAGATTTCATCTGGTGAGAGAGAGGAGAAAGAGGTCAAAGCATAGGGTAGGGCAATGTGAGCAGGACCAGCGGTGTCGTTTGACTTAACAAATGAGGATTGGATGTCGTCAACCTTCTTTTCAAAATGGTTGACAAAGTCATCCGCTGAGAGGGAGGAGGGGGGGAGGAGGATTCAGGAGGGAGGAGAAGGTGGCAAAGAGCTTCCTAGGGTTAGAGGCAAATGCTTGGAATTTAGAGTGGTAGAAAGTGGCTTTAGCAGCAGAAACAGAGGAATAAAATGTAGAGAGAAGGGAGTGAAAAGATGCCAGGTCCGCAGGGAGGCTAGTTTTCCTCCATTTCCGCTCGGCTGCCCGGAGCCCTGTTCTGTGAGCTCGCAATGAGTTGTCAAGCCACGGAGCAGGAGGGGAGGACCGAGCCGGCCGGGAGGATAGGGGACATAGAGAGTCAAAGGATGCAGAAAGGGAGGAGAGGAGGGTTGAGGAGGCAGAATCAGGAGATTGGTTGGAGAAGGATTGAGCAGAGGGAAGAGATGATAGGATGGAAGAGGAGAGAGTAGCAGGAGAGAGAGAGCGAAGGTTGCGATGGCGCAATACCATCTGAGTAGGTGCAGAGTGAGTAGTGTTGGAGGAGAGCGAGAGGGGAAAGGATACAAGGTAGTGGTCGGAGACTTGGAGGGGAGTTGCAGTGAGATTAGTAGAAGAACAGCATCTAGTAAAGATGAGGTCAAGCGTATTGCCTGCCTTGTGAGTAGGGGGGGACGGTGAGAGGGTGAGATCAAAAGAGGAGAGGAGTGGAAAGAAGGAGGCAGAGAGAAATGAGTCAAAGGTAGACGTAGGGAGGTTAAAGTCACCCAGAACTGTTAGGGGTGAGCATCCTCAGGAAAGGAACTTATCAAGGTGTCAAGCTCATTGATGAACTCTCCAAGGGTACCTGGAGGGCGATAAATGATAAGGATGTTAAGCTTGAATGGGCTAGTGACTGTGACAGCATGGAATTCAATGGAGGAGATAGACAGATGGGTCAGGGGAGAAAGAGAGAATGTCCACTTGGGAGCGATGAGGATTCCAGTGCCACCACACCTATGTGTTTTTTGTTTTTTGGTTACTCCTTATGGTTTTTTTCATAGTTTTGATATCTTCACTATTATTCTACAATGTAGAAAATAGTCAAAGTAAAGAAAAACCCTTGTATGGGTAGGTGTGTCCAAACTTTTGACTGGTACTGTATGTGCCATTTAGGTATATTGATAATATACACTTTTTCTACAAATCCTCGCCATACATATTTTATTGAGTGTAGTTTCATGTTAATCTCCGTTAACCCAGGACCAATGTCTCGCGTAGTTGGTCAGCTGCTCGATGAAGTTCTGGGTCCATACGTGTTAAGAGAAGAGATGAAGAATGACTAAAACGAGGAGCGGAACCGGAACAATGAGCTCCACCCTCTCTCTTTGCAAGTTACGGGCCAAATATCCCTCCCCTTCCGAAATGCAAAAGATGCTAACACCTGCAAAATTGTGATTTGTCCAAATAACCAGTGACAAAAGAACAAACACCGGAACTACTTCTGCTCGTTATCCTATGCATCCCATTCAGTCCCTACAGATTCTCTCGGTTTACACATAGAATCTTTCCACGAGAGATTTGTTTCATGTTATTACCATGCATTCCCTCATATCTACTGTTCATCTCCCAGCACTGTACCTCTGACAGAACTCTGTCTCTTTAAAATGCCCTGGTTGAGCCCTCAGCGTGTTGATCTTCTTCTCTCAGATAAGAGGACTAAGAAACATGAACCCAATCCACACTATCTGCATCCCTCGGTGTCTGCACTCAGCCTCCCCATGGTAACTTGCTTCCATCTAATGCCACAGTGATCTAGCTAGCTTGTCTAGCCCCAACATGCTCACACACATTGTGCCAAATCGTATCATGCAAATGAAGTCAGGCTCATTTGAAGTGCCCTGGGAGATCAGTGGTTTATCAGGAACATGTCTGCCAGAGCGCATGAGGATTGTTCATTCACACCGGGGAGCGCACAGGGAGCAAGCTGCAGTCCTATTCACAGCTCGAAGGTCACCCAACACACAACACAGACATAAAATGCATACAAAAAAGGGCAGGAAGGAAGGCTACTGCTATTTGTCCTACGCAGTTTCTCTGTTTCATAATTGTCAATAAGTAATCATATTGACTTTTGATAAATTAATCCTTTTGTGGTAAGATGCTTTATATGTAACAAACCACCTCTGGCCAAATGAAGAATCAAGACACAAAAGTCATTTGGAACTGTTATACAACAACTTCAAACACAACCACCTCAAATACAACCACTTCAAACACAACCACCTCAAACACAACCATCTCAAACACAACCACCTGAAATACAACCACCTGAAATACAACCACCTCAAATACAACCACCTTAAACACAACCACCTCAAACACAACCACCTCAAACACAACCACCTCAAACACAACCACCTCAAACACAACCACCTCAAACACAACCACCTGAAATACAACCACCTTAAACACAACCACCTCAAACACAACCACCTCAAACACAACCACCTCAAATACAACCACCTCAAACACAACCACCTCAAACACAACCACCTCAAACACAACCACCTCAAACACAACCACCTCAGACACAACCACCTCAAACACAACCACCTCAAACACAACCACCTGAAATACAACCACCTGAAATACAACCCCCTTAAACACAACCACCTCAAACACAACCACCTCAAACACAACCACCTGAAATACAACCACCTGAAATACAACCACCTCAAATACAACCACCTCAAATACAACCACCTTAAACACAACCACCTCAAACACAACCACTTCAAACACAACCACCTCAAACACAACCACCTCAAACACAACCACCTCAAATACAACCACCTCAAACACAACCACCTCAAACACAACCACGTCAAACACAACCACGTCAAACACAACCACCTCAGACACAACCACCTCAGACACAACCACCTCAAATACAACCACCTCAAACACAACCACCTCAGACACAACCACCTCAAACACAACCACCTCAAACACAACCACCTCAAATACAACCACCTCAAATACAACCACGTCAAACACAACCACCTCAAATACAACCACCTCAAATACAACCACCTCAAACACAACCACCTCAGACACAACCACCTCAAATACAACCACGTCAAACACAACAAATCAAATTTATTTATATAGCCCTTCGTACATCAGCTGAAATCATTTGATTTGATTTGATTTGATTTGGTCAAACACAACCACCTCAAATACAACCACCTCAAATACAACCACCTCAAACACAACCACCTCAGACACAACCACCTCAAACACAACCACCTCAGACACAACCACCTCAAATACAACCACCTCAAACACAACCACCTCAGACACAACCACCTCAAACACAACCACCTCAAATACAACCACCTCAAATACAACCACCTCAAATACAACCACGTCAAACACAACCACCTCAAACACAACCACCTCAAACACAACCACCTCAAACACAACCATCTCAAACACAACCACGTCAAACACAACCACGTCAAACACAACCACCTCAAACACAACCACCTCAAACACAACCACCTCAAACACAACCACCTTAAACACAACCACCTCAAACACAACCACCTCAAACACAACCACCTTAAACACAACCACCTCAAACACAACCACGTCAAACGCAACCACCTCAAATACAACCACCTCAAACACAACCACCTCAAACACAACCACCTCAAACACAACCACCTCAAACACAAAAATACTGTACAGGTGCTTGAAACAGCCACAGTGGCGATTATTAAACATTATTTATTTCATGGAAAGCCATTGCTATTTGTGCAGTATGCTAAACATAGTATCCAGCAGAGCGTGAGGTCTACAGAGACCTACCCCCCACGGTTATTCAAACGCCCACAGTGCTAACTATCAAAATGTAATTAAATTATAAACTGATACACATCAGAGTCGTCACGCTTGTTTGTTTATCCATTATTAGAGAGCGAGCGGTTTCATGCTGTGAATGAGAAACAGGTCTACCTCCAGTGACTCCACCACACTACTGTACTGGAGCAGACTGCTGTTCCACTGTGACCAACTCCTCCTGAGAGAGACCATGTTAAAGCACAAGGAGACTGGGGCAGTTTTAACCCCTTCACTGCAGCAGGTCTTACTTCACTGAGGGGAGACAGCTGTCGTTTGAGGTGTGAAACTATACATTGTACACACATTATTCCTCATCCTCTGGTGCACCGATGACTTATCCCAAAAATCCATTAATCAATAAACCAATCTTAACACCTGTGACAGAAGCACACCTGGAAGCATACACAGTAAGTCAGTGAAGTTAATGTCAATGATCCACACAGAGTTCCAACAAATGGAAGTGCATACAATAATTCTATCAACATCAGTGTAACGTCCGTCGTTAGGAATGGACCAAGGCGCAGCGGGAATATGGATGCTCATGTTTTATTTCAAAAAAGGAGTAAAGCATCCACTCACAAAACAATAAAGATGACAACAGCAACAGTTTTACAGGCTACAAAAACGCAGTGCAAAAACAACCACCCACAACCCCAAAGAAAAACACACACACCTATATAGGACTTCCAATCAAAGGCAACTCAACACACCTGCCTTCAATTGGAAGTCCCAATCACCAACACAACATTTAACAAACACAAACCACCTGCCACATCCTGACCAAGACTAACACAATTAAGCCCTCTGCTGGTCAGGACGTGACAGTACCCCCCCCCCCCCCCCCCCCCCCCCCCAAAGGAGCAGACCCCGAGATGCACCTAAAAAAAGAAAACACAAGAAAATCCCCAATACCCCAACAAAACCAAAAAACAATAACCCCTAAACAATAAGGGAGGGAAGGGAGGGTATCTGCCGTCACCGACAGCACTGTGCTACACCCTCCCTCCCCAACCCACCTATCCTGGAGGTGGCTCAGGTGCAGGATGTGGACCTTGCTCCACCTTCGGTGTCGCCCACTTCGGTGGCGCCGCTAACTGCGCCGGGCAGACGGGCCACTTGGGCTGACCCTGGCAGACGGACCACTCGGGCTGGGCCGGAGGACAGGAGGGCCACTCGGGCTGGGCCGGAGGACAGGAGGGCCACTTGGGCTGGGCCGGAAGGCAGGAGGGCCACTCGGGCTGGGCCGGAAGGCAGGAGGGCCACTCGGGCAGGAGGGCCACTCGGGCTGGGCCGGAGAGCAGGAGGGCCACTCGGGCTGGGCCGGAGGACAGGCAGGGCACCCTGGCAGATCCGGGCAGTCGGGCCACTCTGGCAGACCCGGGCAGTCGGGCCACTCTGGCAGACCCAGGCAGTCGGGCCACTCTGGCAGACCCGGGCAGTCGGGCCACTCTGGCATCTCCGGGCAGTCGGGCCACTCTGGCATCTCCGGGCAGTCGGGCCACTCTGGCATCTCCGGGCAGTCGGGCCACTCTGGCATCTCCTGACTGGCAGGCAGCTCTGGCGACCCCTGACTGGCAGGCAGCTCTGGCGACTCCTGACTGGCAGGCAGCTCTGGCGACTCCTGACTGGCAGGCAGCTCTGGCGACTCCTGACTGGCAGGCAGCTCTGGCGACTCCTGACTGGCAGGCACCTCTGGCGACTCCTGACTGGCAGGCACCTCTGGCGACTCCTGACTGGCGAGGCTGGGCTGACATACTAGACGCCTGATGCGTGGGACTGGTACTGGACGTGCCAGCCTGGAGACACGCACCTCCATGCTAGTGCGTATGGCGGGAAACTCCGGACCGTAGAGGCGCACTGGCGGTCTTGAGCGCAGGGTTGGCATCACCCCTTCCGGCTCGATGCCTACTTCGCCCTGGCACATGCGGGGCGCTGGTACTGTGCCTACCGGCCTGAAAATCCCAGGCCTCACCACAGCCCCAACCCCAAAGCACGGGACCTGTCCCGTCTGCCCTACAAGGGTACGGGGAGCTGGCCTGGGGCTCCAATCTCGCCCCGCCAAACAGCCCTTGTGCCCCCCCCCAAAAGATTCTTGGGGCTGCCTCTCGGGTTCCCTTAGCTCCCTTAACTTGTCCTCCCAGAATCGTCTTTCGTCCTGCCATGTCCATTCATCCACCCTGTTCTCCTGTGGCTTCCTCCTCTTCCGCTGCTTGGTCCTTTGGTGGTGGGTGGTTCTGTAACGTCCGTCGTTAGGAATGGACCAAGGCGCAGCGGGAATATGGATGCTCATGTTTTAATTCAAAAAAGGAGTAAAGCATCCACTCACAAAACAATAAAGATGACAACAGCAACAGTTTTACAGGCTACAAAAACGCAGTGCAAAAACAACCACCCACAACCCCAAAGAAAAACACACACACCTATATAGGACTTCCAATCAAAGGCAACTCAACACACCTGCCTTCAATTGGAAGTCCCAATCACCAACACAACATTTAACAAACACAAACCACCTGCCACATCCTGACCAAGACTAACACAATTACGCCCTCTGCTGGTCAGGACGTGACAATCAGAATGATGCCACGAACAGAATGTCAATGATTTGTATAGCTAGCATTCTCAGAGCATTCACATTGATTCATAAAGCATTCATCATTAGTCAAGACAGCTGATAAAATGATGCCTACAAATGTGCGGATAGTAGTTGAGAGCACCATGATGCTCTCTGAACTTCTGTCTACTAAATGTTTGCCGTAGCAATGTAATGGTTTACGCTCAGTGAAATGTAGTGCTAATTCTGTCCTACAAATGTACTACAGCACAATGGTTCTGCTTGAGGAGAGAGGTGGAAAGGACAGCAAGGTCTGACTGTTTCTCAGAAACAACCAACGCTTCAACCATGAAAAGAGGAAAAAAATAATTTACCCACTTTGGATTTGTTGACAAAACTCATTTCTTTCCTTCTATGTTGGTTGCCTTTGTCCAGCTGTCTGTGTTGCTTTTGTTATGGCACTTTTCACCCCTCTTTGTTCACCCTGCACCACATTGGAGACACATTATGCTATAAGGGACACATCCAGTGCCAATGAAGAGAGGGCAATTCAACGATTTCCTTCGTTCAACAACTTTAACCACTCACGATACGTGTTGCTGCTCCCATTTAATATGTGGCTGAATCAATAAGAGGCATAATTGTGGTTGTTAGAGCACATTATGACATGTTTGTGGTGCCTCATTGCTCTGTAAACTGTCATTACAGCCGAAGAGGCTTTCTGTGCTCTGCGGCGTAGCATGGAGAGAGAGAAAGAGAGCAGGCGGAAGAGAACTGTGCACTATGCTGTGCTTTAGCCACTGCAATCTGCCATAATCACCTCTCCATTTAGCAACACCTAACTGCTCACATCCCATTTTACTCCAGGTTAGGAGCACCAAGTCATTTCCGGCAGTTTGCTGGCCTACTTGTATTTAATCTGGATACACGTTTGTTCTTTCTGACTATTGTGGTATTGTTAAATACATTTTTATGACTAGGAGTTGTAGTGGGCTTCGGGACCTACTTACCTGTTGTTCTATATTGTAAAACACAATTTGACATGATTGTTTTGATTAATGCATTTTGTAATAAAGTAAGGCCTGCTCGGAAAATGCTATTTTTTTGTAGGCATGACCTACTTTACTGCTACCGGTACATATTTTTCAGTCCCAGCACTTCCATGACAGTGAAGTCTCCATTTTCGGTCCAGAGAACAACATGTGAGAAGCCTAGTGGGGGAAGGGGGGAGGGGGGGGGGGTGCTTCCTCCTTTACAACACCTGTGATTAAAGGACACATACAGTATCAATGGGAAACGTGTAGTGGCTATTGAATTCAATTCTGCCTAATTAACAATAAGGGCCCTTCTGTAAAGAGCGTCTCATTGACACAGTGATGGGATGGCTCTCTAACTTACTACAATTAGAACAATTACACATAGGAGGCCTAGGCAGTGGTACTCAGCACTAAGTAGCTGTAATACTGACTCTCCAGCTGATGGCTGGCCTCACTTCACATCACAGCCATCATGATGAGACTGTAGTGGAATGGCTTCTTATGCAGGTCAGGAGCGGCAGAAGGACAACTGTCACACTATCCATTACCCAATTGATTTAAATAGCCATAATCTACTCCGCGTTGACATCTCATAGTGAGGAAGAAGACGTGGTGGAGGACACGGTAGAAAACGTTAGTAAAATAAAATGAATAGACAGTAGAGCTCGACGACAACAGGGCCACTAACAAAGATCACTAACGTAGTGGTAGGAAGCTACAGAACACCACCTTCACTGTAACGGCTGTCGTCTGAAGAAGTGGACCAAGGTGCAGCGGAGTTAGTGTTCATTATTAGAATTTAATATCAACAACATGAACACTATACAAAACAAGAAAAGAGTAAACCGACAGCAAACAGTCCTGTCTGGAACAAAACACTGACAGAAACAATTACCCACAAAACCCAAAGGAAAAACATGCTCCTTATGTGTGACTCCCAATCAGCAGCAACGAGCTTCAGCTGTGCCTGATTGGGAGCCACACACACGGCCCAAAACAAAGAAATACAAAAACATAGAAAAAGGAACATAGAACGCCCACCCAATGTAACACCCTGGCCTAACCAAAATAAAGAACAAAAACCCCTCTCTATGGCCAGGGCGTTACAGTACCCCCCCCCAAAGGTGCGGACTCCGGCCGCAAAACCTGACTCTGAAGGGGAGGGTCCGGGTGGGCCTTCTTACGGCGGCGGCTCAGGTGCGGGACGTGGCCTCTGCTCCACCCTTGACGTCGCCCTCTTCGGTGGCGCACCTGGCCGCGCCGAAGGTCTGGTGGGCGACACTGACTGCGCCCGGCTGGCGGCCGGCGATGGTTGCGCCCGGCTGGCGGGCGGCGATGGTTGCGCCCGGCTGGCGGGCGGCGATGGTTGCGCCCGGCTGGCGGGCGGCGATGGTTGCGCCCGGCTGGCGGGCGACCCTTGTTGCGCCCGGCTGGCGGGCGACCCTGGCTGCGCCCGGCTGGCGGGCGGCGATGGTTGCGCCTGGCTGGCGGGCGACCCTGGCTGCTCTGACGGCACTGACCCAGGATTCACCAGGCTGGGGAGACATGACAGAGGCCTAGCCCTAGGCGTAGGCACAGGACTCACCGGGCTGGCGGGCGTCCCTGGCCACTCCGGCAGTTCGGGGCAGTCTGGCCACTCCGGCAGGTCGGGGCAGTCCGGCCACTCCGGCAGGTCGGGGCAGCCCGGCCACTCCGGCAGGTCGGGGCAGCCCGGCCACTCCGGCAGGTCGGGGCAGTCCGGCCACTCCGGCAGGTCGGGGCAGCCTGGCCACTCCGGCAGGTCGGGGCAGTCTGGCCACTCCGGCAGTTCCGCGCAGTCTGGCCACTCCGGCAGTTCCGCGCAGTCTGGCCACTCCGGCAGTTCCGCGCAGTCTGGCCACTCCGGCAGTTCCGCGCAGTCTGGCCACTCCGGCAGTTCCGCGCAGTCTGGCCACTCCGGCAGTTCAGCGCAGTCTGGCCACTCCGGCAGTTCAGCGCAGTCTGGCCACTCCGGCAGTTCAGCGCAGTCTGGCCACTCCGGCAGTTCAGCGCAGTCTGGCCACTCCGGCAGTTCAGCGCAGTCTGGCCACTCCGGCAGTTCAGCGCAGTCTGACCTCTCTGGCGACTGTTGACTGGTGGGCAGCTCTGACGACTGTTGACTGGCGGGCAGCTCCGACGACTGTTGACTGGCGGGCAGCTCCGACGACTGTTGACTGGCGGGCAGCTCTGACGACTGCTGACTGGCAGGGCTGGGGACACGCACCTTGGGCTTGGTGCGGGGCGCAGGGACGGGCCGGACAGGACTGTGGACACGCACCTTGGGCTTGGTGCGGGGAGCAGGGACGGGCCAGACAGGACTGTGAACACGCACTGGTGAACTGAAGCGTGGAGCCGGTTTTGCCACTCGTCCTGGCTGGATGCCCTTCCTAGCACGGCATGTGCTGGGCATGTCCACCGGACGCACCGGGCTGTGCGGGCGCACTGGCGACACAGCGCGCAACTCCGCATACCAAGGCTCCTCCAGATCATCCCTCTGCAGGTCCTCAATCAACTGCCTCATCATCTGTATCTCCTCCTCTGCCGTCATCCCCCACGAGAGCAGTGGTCTGGGCTCCTCCTCTGCCCTTCCGGACCACCCCATTAGCCCCCCCCCAAAATTTTCTTGGGGGTGTCTTCCGGGCTTCCTCGACCGACGCCAGCGACCCCGTCTGCTGGCCGGCGTCTCCTCCATTGACCGGACCTCCCTCTTCCGCTGCTTGGTCCCTTGGTGGTGGGTAATTCTGTAACGGCTGTCGTCTGAAGAAGTGGACCAAGGTGCAGCGGAGTTAGTGTTCATTATTAGAATTTAATATCAACAACATGAACACTATACAAAACAAGAAAAGAGTAAACCGACAGCAAACAGTCCTGTCTGGAACAAAACACTGACAGAAACAATTACCCACAAAACCCAAAGGAAAAACATGCTCCTTATGTGTGACTCCCAATCAGCAGCAACGAGCTTCAGCTGTGCCTGATTGGGAGCCACACACACGGCCCAAAACAAAGAAATACAAAAACATAGAAAAAGGAACATAGAACGCCCACCCAATGTAACACCCTGGCCTAACCAAAATAAAGAACAAAAACCCCTCTCTATGGCCAGGGCGTTACATTCACAGAACCACGCTGCAGCACCAGCTGCACCAAACCACATATGGATGAAGTTGCCACGGTGTTGATGTGGACCTATGGACCTCTATTACTGGGAAACGCTCATTCCAAACTCAAGCACCTTTATGACAGTGCCCGTGCTTGACCGAGGAGAGGTGTCGTCAGGCTAATGGTGCTTACACACACAGACAGAGGATGGGGGAATGGGGTTCATGGGTAGTGGTGCAGGGTAGGCCACAACAGCCCCTCCACCACAGTAAATTATTGGGTAGGGTTCCCCACAAAGGCTGTTCATGTGAGTCCGAGACACATAAAGACGATATTTCATGTGGGAAAGTGGGAATGTTAGACTTTGGTTTCGCCTGGAATAATAGTGACAGTGAATGAATAGAATTAAATCCAACAGGATGGATTGCTTGCGCCTGCCTGCCCTGATGGACACAGCTAACAATAGTCATTTTCTGGTGTATCAATGTTTACAGTTTCTCCAGAAAATTGTAGGACATGAAAAGCAAAAATACTAAAATCAAATGCAACTAATCTCAGAGACAAAGATGTTGATCAACGAAGAGCAAAAAACTACAGACAGCTGGGTACATCAAAAACATCCTAATCCTAACACTTTGTCCTTCACAAGCAATTCATATGTCAAAACAATATTAGATAGTAGTCTAAAAAGGGAATGATGTCAAGAAAATCTGATGAAGAGAGTTCCCCTTGTTTTCATACAAGCCTTCCTCAGCTGCCCTGCATCTGATGAGAAATCAGTGAATAAAGAGTTAAATTAATCCCGGGCCGACTTTACCTACGGAATACATTGCTGTTTGATGGGGCCAGCAGGGGAGCTTCATTCAGGAGCTGTCAGTCTGTTGCATTCCCTGGAGTGTGTTTACTGGCTAGTTAATATATTAGACACATGAAAAATAGTTAGACAGAGACCTCTTCTCATCCTCACTCCCCAGTGCTGAGGTAAGAGGGACACAGCCTGCCTGGCCTGCCTGCCAGCTGAGCATCAATATTTCTGCTTCCCCCCTTTTCTGGCCTGTCATATAAAAGCGCTCATAATTCTGCTGCTTCCTCTGTGGCCTTTGCCACAGACGGCGGCCATATTTCCTGGTGAATTCAAGGGATATAAAAGCACCAACTGCCAGGCTGATGACGACGGCCCTCTCCTGGCTTTATGTGAAGGACAGGCAGGGGTCAGGAACAGGAGGCTTCTAGGCTCCACTGCACACAGTATATATCACCATTACATACTAACAACATTTAGGAAGTGTATACTACATTGTAATTATATAAAGTGAGGTGGATTATAATTGTAGACGGTATTTGAAATACCATACTGTTTCGTACAGATGTTTTCTCAATCCATTGAAAATGCCAGACTATATTAATTAGCTCTATGAAGTAAACACTCACATTTTTGTACAGTACTAATCACACAAAAAGACACTGAATCTGACATCTATACAATATACATTCATTCACACATCACATAATATTGACTTCCCCAACTGCTTACCCAGGAATAGTGACCTGAGGTAGCCTGGTTTTTCTTGAATCAATAGACCTCTTCATTACATATTACCCCTGTCAGAGAAATAACTCAAGTCTGGCCTGGAGACAAAAGCAATGAGTAAGCTGATTTCATTTTCTCCAGCAAGTGACCCTATATTCAGTAAATTACGTTCTGTACTGTTGGCATTTAAATGTGACACAAATGTCAGCAGACACAATTTACAACCCAAATACTGTAGCAAGTGCTCTTGGGTAGTGAAGTAAATGAACAGGAAGAATCTACGACGTAGAAAACAACAGAGTACAAAGAAAGTACCCATACGTGGCAGTGGCATTTCAAACATTCAAAAATAAAACACTGTTATATTAGACCGACTGTCTGATGAGGTAAAGAGTGTGATTGAGATAATTGATGATTGAGTGAGAAAGACAGAAATAAGGAAGTAGGAAGTGAGAACAGCTTTTCTATTGGATCAGAGCTCCACGACCACATTACATTGAAATGATTGACTAATAGCAGGTTTAATAAGCTCCATTGCACTTCCAGCAGGCTAAGTAGTGAAACTCCACCCCATGTCCCCCTCAAAGACACTCATTGGCCATTAAAGGATGAACTGACATAGGTGGAGGAACAGGTATCCTCAGGAGGCCTATAACCATGCTCTTCTCCCTCTGTTATCCTCTGTTAAATCATCACGCCATCCCAACCATTCTCCTCTGCAGACCGCTTGGCCACTCTGATCTTGTAAATGGCTACCATGTAAATGTCAGCCAATTAAACTACCGGGAACAGGCAAGTAAAAGTGACACTGTAGAGCACCACGATGCTATTTTGCCAGTATGGGTTTAAAGTCACAGCTTAGCTTTCCTTCTTCTTCAAGTCTCTTTTGCACAAGCCAATCCAATCAAGATATCATCCCAACCATAAATACAGTACCAGAGTGGAAACTTTGTTACCAAAAGGACATCGTCCTCTCACCTTGTTCCACCTATCTCATAGTAAGAGATTGTTATTATAGTTATCTAATAATTCCCGCTAAAGAGCTCATTAGTGCCTGTTTGGTCTAATTAGGTTATCTTGGAGAGAGCAGAGATAACCAAGGAAGTGTGAAGAAGATTTCCACACAAAATTAAAGGAGACCAATGAGGCAGCAAGTGAGAGAGAGAGAGAGACAGAGAGAGAGACAGTGACCTAGACAGAGACAGAGAGACAGAGAGAGACAGAGAGAGAGAGAGACAGTGACCTAGACAGAGAGAGACAGAGAGAGACAGAGAGAGACAGAGAGAGACAGAGACAGAGACAGAGACAGAGACAGAGACAGAGACAGAGACAGAAAGACAGAGAGAGAGAGAGAGAGAGAGAGAGAGAGAGAGAGAGCGAGAGAGAGAGAGAGAAAGCAACAGAGAGAGACAGAGACAGAGAGAAGTCCTTCAGAGAGAGAGAGCAACAGAGAGAGACAGACAGAGAGAAGTCATTCAGAGACAGAGAGAGAGAGAGAGAGAGACAGAGAGAGAGACAGAAAGACAAATACAGAGAGAGAGAGCAACAGAGACAGACAGAAACGGAGAGACAGCGAGAAGTCCTTCAGAGACAGAGACAGAGAGAGAGAGAGAGAGAGAGAGAGAGAGAGAGAGAGAGAGAGAGAGACAAAGAGACAAAGACAGATATAGAGGGAGAAAGAGAGAGAGCAACTGAGAGAGACAGAGACAGAGAGACAGAGAGAAGTCCTTCAGAGAGAGAGAGAGAGACGCTCTGCTCACCCTCTCTCATTAGTACAGTCGTCTCTATTAACAAAGCCTGCATGGCACAGTGCAATTACCCCTCCAATCATTTATTTAGGTTGTGCTTATCAGGGGTGGCCACCATCCGTTAGGGCCCACACAGCACAGCACAGCTCAGCTCAACCCACAGCTCAACACGGGCATCATTAAGTAACCCAGTCAGTGGGGATGGGAGGGAGGGGAGTGTCTCTCCAGCAGCCTGATGCCTAATAAATGTACCTGATGTGGATCAGGGTGCAGGGGGGAACCAGATTGGTTCATCCTCTGGATCACTGATCCTCTACTATACCACAGCACAGCGCCTGCTGTCTTTTGTTCCTCTCACCACTGTTTCCACTTAAACCAATCTAGCTTGCAGTTCGGTTAGGTTAGCATTGGAAGACCCATACACCATGACCTGCTCATCACGCCAGAGGACACCGAACAGAGACACACGAGAGTGGAAGATCTAAAGTAACCACCATGTTTCAATTCATGTACAGGCAACGCAAGAATATTAACTGTTTACCAATTACCACTATATATTATACACTTCAGTGTACATTTGAATATACAGTTAGTGCACAGCTGGAGACTGTCCTGTACTATATCTGCAGTATGATATGAAAGGTAGCAACATAATGTTCCTCCACGTGGCCCAGACCAATAAACACCACATGCAAACAAAGAATGAGAGCCTGTCAGCTGCACCCCATTCAGGGGGAATTAGCCTCATATGCTGCCCAGCCGCGACCAACCCCAGCCAGGCCAGGAGATGAATCTGATGGCTAATGTAAAAATAACAGAGGCTCATAAATCAGGGAAGTGGGAGAGAGTCGATGATGAGAGTTAATCAATACGGAGGCCTGGCTTTGCCACGGCCGCAAAATGGCACTCCATTTATTACTGAGGACTTTGAGGGGAAACATCAGTCACATTAGAGTATGCAGCGTGGCACCAGACCAGAGGAGAAAATGTCTGAATCACACAAGGCAAGGTGCTCTGGGAGCCAGCTGGGTCTAACCTGCTCTACTGCTCTTTGACCTGGACTAAAGCGTTGGCTTTGTTTTGTTTCTCAGAAGAAAGAAGGAGAAACTGCTTCTCTAGAAAAGAATGAAAGAGCTCTCCTAATGTTTTCATTGCACTAGGAATAGTTCCCTAATGTCAACATACAGTATGTAGGTCTAGGTCCATGTAGATCCCTTTCCTGCAGTCAAATGACCTAGTGGCCTCAGGGGTGGAATGTTATTCATATTTTTCAGAATTGTATAATTAATAAAGATGATTAAATAAAGAAAATTCAAAACAATCCAGTGTTTCTATGTCAAATGGTTTGCTATGATTCAGTCTTCTGTTATGTATATAAAATGTAATATTGGAACGCAAACTCAACATTTAATACATTTCAACTCTATATTTGACATTGGGCGCAGTGATCTAAGGCACTGCATCTCAGTGCTAGAGACGTCACTACAGACCCTGGTTTGATTCCAGGCTGCATCACAACCGGCCGTGATTGGGAGTCCCATAGGGCGCCGCACAATTGGCTCAGCATTGGCCGGGGTAGGTCGTCATTGTAAATAAGAATTAGTTCTTAACTGACTTGCCTAGTTAAATAAAGGTTAAATAAACGGTGCAGGTGCCTTCTTTTTTAAAGCCCATAACCATGTGTGTGAGGTGTATACTTTTGTTATAACGTACATTTGTTTAAGACTACCAAGAAACACTCTGTGTGCCTGTGATTTAGCCCACTGCAATAAAACAATATTAAAAAAGGACACTCTTGTCAGCGGTCAGGTGATTTTACCACCAGCCCACTTATGACAACCACTGACTGAAATCTAAACTAGCAACCATACAACATGGGCAATGAAAATGAATTGCGATCCAAGAGCAACTTCCTTATCCGTTAGTAATGTATGTTCAGCCACAATGGCAAGACGAGGAAACACATTACAATGTAAATTGAAAATATATGCATTTGCCGGTGAGTAATTAATCAAAACATGAGTAAAACACAGTCTAGCTTTGCCTTCTGGTTAACACATTAAATTTTCATATCTAATTATAGAAAGGTGTGAAATTAAATATTTACAACTTTTAATCATTCAGGTACTAATTTGGCAGACTCATTTGTAGTGCTAATGTTGTTTCCACAGCTGACTTTGAAAAACAAAGGTCACATTTGATTAGCACTTCATAATATTCATGTGCGTAATAAAGTGTCGCACGTTGTTGTTCATTTCACCCTAAAAGGGCATTGTTTATTAAAACTTGTTTAGCAAAGATAGCAGACTAAACAGTGCAGGCTCCAGGCTAAAAGCCCAGATGAACATGCACCAAAACATTCTCCTATCTGTCAAAAAAGTCTACTATTTGTTGTCTACTCAACAGATAAAAGTTTTACGCATTACTCCAAATGTAAACCCCCATCCCACTCCAATATCCTTATATCGTCAAGCCCTATCCCCTCCCTGCCTCACCCTGACCTCTGACCCCCATTAGAGTTTTCACACAGTATTCTCACCCACCAGACTGCTGCAGTGGCTGTGGACACGCAGGGAGCCAATATGGCTCCATAATTGGCCCGGTGGTGTGGCGGACTGTGGCCAGCGTCCAAGGCCATTAATCCCTTCCACCTCAGCACAGTTTGGCCTGCTTGAAGATAACAGGGTGCATAGTAATTGGACCTGAGCACCCTTGTCCCCCCTCTTTACATTAATATCCCTCCAATCCTCCACGTATAATCCTGTCCAGGCCACGGCCAGCTTCCCCTGGTCATGTATCAAGTGGCCACATCAGCCATCCCCACGCTTATTTACTGAGAGAACCATGGAATATCTTCTGAAGGTTTGCGTTTGGGG
This sequence comes from Salmo trutta, assembly GCF_901001165.1. Lineage (NCBI taxonomy): Eukaryota > Metazoa > Chordata > Actinopteri > Salmoniformes > Salmonidae > Salmo > Salmo trutta. The sequence goes on along the minus strand of NC_042975.1, from coordinate 40,296,971 downwards.
GGGAAGGTAAGTAGTACAGGTGGAAAAATGCGAATTGGCTCAAACAGCAACACACAGACACAGATACCTTCATGTACAGTCCAGCGAACACACAAACACATCATATAATATACCTTTCCTCACAAATTGATTCAGTCAATTTAAACTGGAATTAGGAATAAAAACCCAATGACATCAGCCTGTGTGGTACAGTATATACGTCACAGTGATTTCAAACAACACCTAGTCTACGTCTGTCTACAGTACAGGATGTGAGGGGAAACGTTGTCATAACCTCACAGCCAAGTTGAACCGAAGATACTGGTGTGACACATGGGTGTGCTCAGTATGTCAACCAGCCCCTCTCCTGTCCTGCGGTCCATCCAGTCCTCTCTCTCCCTCTCTGTCCTCGGCTGTTTATGATTCCCTCCGCTGGCTCTCATTACATGTGCTTCAAACACAAATCAATAGGAGGATAATGGCATTGTACACACTCTGTAATCTCAATATCGTTACTTCTCATTTACTCTCCCTTTGCTTCTCATGCATCAAAATTTGGAGAAAAAATAAACTTTATTTAGTATCCCATGAATTTCAAATCAGTGATGTTTCATAATGATTTTGCGTCAGAGCCCACAGAGCCGAAAGGAAAGGCAGAGGGAGGAGAGGGTGAAATCGATATGAGCGGCACTCTTCCCCTGTATGGCAGAGAGGGGATCTATTATGGGAAAATCATGATTTATGTCAGCAGTGGAGGGGACATCAGGGTGAGCAAGGGATGGAGGTGTGCGCCAATAATGATGAATGCCCCCCACTCATATCAGCCCACCCGGCCCCCACCTCCATCTCCTCTGCTCCGCCCAGGAGAGACAAGCCCCCTAAACACCGTTTTCTCTCTGCTGCTCTCTCCCCCGCACTTCTCCTTTGTCTCTCTCATTCCATTCTAAAACTCAGTGTATATCTAGACTATCCTCTATGTAGCCCAGTCTCTTCTGGTTCTCTATTCTCATCCCTCCTTTCCTCATCTAATACTCTCATCTCTGCCTCCCGTTCTGTTGTTCTCCATCCTATGTGATGTGTCTGAGTGGAGTGCGGTGTCCATGATGGAATCCCATGATCCAGCGTTGTCGGGCAGAAGGAACGAGGCAGTCACCTTTAAGCTGGGGCTGAGCAATCTGTCTCTGCCAGCCATCTCCGTCCACGTAACACCAAGCAGACAGTGAGAAACAGAGAGAGGGGGATGAAGGAGAGAAATGGAGGAAAGAGGGGAAGGGAGAAGATCAAATATATGAGATAGAGATCAAAATGAAGCATTGAGGAGGAAAGAGCACTTCCATTTTTATCTGCTACAACCAGTACACAACCTCTTCACAATGTTGCAGCGATGTAATTCTAAAAGCCGGTAAACACAAAACAGCCGTAACTGTCCGTCCACAGAATAATAGAGCGGCAGCTCCCAATGGAGCCTCTATTAGATGTTTCCAATCATCATACTATTAACCAGAATGTAACTGCCAATTAAAAGATGGTTTCACAATGGAGTGGGGCTGATGGGTTTTGATTTAATGTAGACCATCATTAGAGGCAGGGCCCGATTGATTCCAGATAACAGCAGCTCAACTCAGCTTAACAGGAATGTTCTCAATTAATACCTTGAATGGAAGAAAAAAAGGAGGGAAAAAAATACAAATAAGATCCATATAACATTTATTGAATATGCAAATTTGCACAATGATCTATAATGTAGCCCACCTTTTACAGATGAGAATCCAACAGAAAAGAGACGACAAACGTTTAAATGACTGTCTTCTTTCACCATACATTCCTCGCATTGATTCAGACTCCATGTCACTCAGACCCAGGATCAGTAAACAGTAACAGTAGCCATGTCGAGTAGCCGTCTGCTGGACATCTCTCTGGACAGGACTGTTGTGATTACAGATGTCTGCCATTGATTAGTCAAACTCTACCAGACACACTGATGTCACATTCATACGCACATCTGTCCTCTTTCTGAGCAAACTCGACTGGACATGCATCTATCTGATCTATCATATTGACTGTTTTAGTATTGAGTTGCCTTTAGGGGTAGTTGTTGTAGCAGGGCTCTTGGAAAGAGATGTGAACACCTTCACTTTTAGATGCAGTAACACCCTATTGCCATCCACACCTACATCTAACAGTGCCTTGTCCAATACCTGCTGTGTGACATGTACACATCCATCTGTCACATGTTCTGAACATACCCCCTACCTAATATGTTATACACTGAGTGGACAAAACATTAGGAACATCTTCCTAATATTGAGTTGCATCCCCCTGTTTTGCCCTCAGAACAGTCTTAATTTGTCGGGGTATGGACTCTATAAGGTGTCGAAAGCGTTCCACAGGGATGCTGGCTCATGTTGACTCCAATGCTTCCCACAGTTGTGTCAAGTTGGCTGGATGTCCTCTGGGTGGTGGACCATTCTTGAAACACATTGGAAACTGTTGAGAGTGAAAAACCCAGCAGCATTGCAGTTCTTGACACACTCAAACCGGTGCACCTGGAACCTACTACAATACCCTGTTCAGAGACACTTCAATCTTTTCAACCTCTAAATTACACATACACAATCCAGGTCTCGTTTGTCTCAAGGCTTAAAGATCTTTCTTCAACCTGTCTCCTCCCCTTCATCTACACTGATTGAAGTGGATTTAACAAGTGACGTCAATAAGGGATCATAGCTTTCACCTGGATTCATCTGGTCAGTCTATGTCATGGAAACAACCGGTGTTCTTAATGTTTTGTCCACTCAGTGTATATCTCCATAACCTGATATGTTCTAATGAATTAACCCATAATGTGTCTGCCAGTCTGCTGTTTCTATATGGCAACTTATTTGGCAAAATAAGAGTTTTGTAATATGTAGCCATGTGTCTAAATTTAAAATGGAGGGAACCCTCAGAAGATGATGGTTGTGGGGTACTGTATGTATGGGATATATGTATTTTACCCCTTTGAGGTGGCAGAAGGGCATGAGGCAGCTACTGTGTAATTGACAGAGACAGATAGCAGTCAGAGGTGATTAGTTCTGGCTTGGTAAGCAGTCCATCAACGGCAAAGCTGACAGAAGGAAACACAAGTGCTAAAGCAGCATCAGAAATGGACTGGGGAAGCTGTTGGTTCAGAAATAAATATATATCCATCATCATATTCTCATTTATTTTCCATTCTGTGCCAAGCAATGAGGATACATACTGCATTCACTCAAGATGAACAGCAGGTGCTTCCAGCATGCTGCTTTCCCCCAGCAAAAATAGGACAACAGTGTAGGACTCCCCACACATGATTCAGCTAATAAACCTCTCACTATTCTTACACCTGACCCCAATTTCTATTCCCATTTCGAAGGGAAACTCATCAACTATGAAGTTGGACAAAGGGATTGTCACTCAGAGAGCAGTAGGAATGGCTGGATGTAGAGATGTTATGAACACAGCGCCACCACTCCCGACAACATCAGAAAAGAACAAGTAAAGCATGAAAATGTTTGTCTGCAGGCAAGTCTTCAGTGTATAATACAATGAAATACATTCAGAGATTTCACATCCTAAAAGGGCTCCGTATGGTTTGTGTATGTAGGTGGGTGTCCATGTTGCTGGACAAAAAACTAGAATAAATCCTACTTAGCATGCTCGGGTGCATGAGCAAATACAACTGTGGAAGAGAGATCAGGCACTTTCCCCAATATTTACAAATATGCCACACAGATCATATTCTTCCCTGCTGCTAAGCCCAGAGCAAACAGAACATCACACAACAGAACAGCCATGTGCATATAGAATATAGAATGGTATAGGCATGATGCATGGTGGACCTGCACCCCATTCATCCCCACACACCCCAGGACCAGGACCATGGAGTAGGGATGGCTGAACATTAGGTAGTCTGGATGGAATACATCTGTGTGCATAATCATGGACCTTGATGGTATAGGGAAGTTACAAAGAAAATCGGAGCTGAAGAAACTGGTTACTGGTTTGTATTTTTCTCTGAACCATGAGAGAGGGAAAGAGAGAGAAGGCAAATGTGTATTCAGGTGTGAATGTTTTTTGTGAACAATTATTTATTTGTTTTACATTGTATGTCATAGACTGTTACATAAAACAAGATACAATACCTACTCGTGTATGTTTCAATGGGGGCGAACCAGAAAGGAAAAAAACAGACAAAGAAAAAAACGAAACAAAAACAATACAAATGATAAAAGACAAAACCTAACACCTTAGAGAAATGTGAATATTGACAAAGCTCTGGCTATGGGGATTTAAGTCTAGCAACATGCTAATATTATGTCCGTTTGAAAATGAAGTGGGTAAACTAAGAGAGTGGATGGAGAAGAAAATATGGGGGGGCAGAGAAGATGATAAATAAAGATGAGAAAAGAGTTAGCCAGTCTAGTGGAAAACAATTGCAGAGGCATGGGCGTACAAGCAGCTGACAAAAGGTCTGTCCTGAGCGGCTACATGATCTAAATACTGATCAAACATCATTTACAGCTTGTTTTATTTCAGCCTCTTGTGAGACTGTCCCCTCCAGCCTCTTTGCCATGGCAACCAGGGTCTCATTTCAGAGGTGTCATGCTGCATTATCATCTCACCGGCTCATCCACTCCCCCCTCCCCCCCAACCCCTCACACCCCACTCTCCCCTCCCCCCAACCCCTCACACCCCACTCTCCCCTCCCCCCAACCCCTCACACCCCACTCCCAGCACCATGTGAGAAAGACACCGTCTCTCCCTCTCTCTCTTGTCAAATACAAACAACCTTGCTCCTCTCACTATTCCCTTTTAAACCATTTTTAAGACTGAAAATGTTTTAAATAATAGTTTCCTGGACTTGCTTCTTGCTTGAGACAATTTGCGTAAGTGTTAACAGACTACCGTTAACATGCTGGACCGTGCTCATTTTATGAAGGCTGGCAACCTAGCTACAACAAGCATTAAACACTGAGAGACCTGTTGTAACATTACACTTAATAAAGACTGTTTAGACACTTTTAGAACAATATTGCTGTAATGAAGAAGTGCTCATTCCTGAAAGAGTGTGGTTTCTCTAATGCAGCCCCTCCTACTTCCAGACAAAAACCTGCTCCATGAATATTCTCAGAATTAGCTATGCGTTATGTCCTCTCTGGTCTGCATGCCTCGCTTCATCTATTTCTGTGTGCCATGCAGATGAGGAGAGGTGATGAAAAAAGGGGTGGGATTACCAATGCCAGTAGTACGCTTGGCTTGTAGACCAGGGGCTAATTCAGGAGGCCATTTGTTTACATGTCTCAGCAATTTGAGGCATTAGGGAATCCCCGGCCCCCTGCGGACCACAGAGAGTGAGAGACGACAGCGTCTGGGCACACACACCTCCGTGCCAGAGGAGGTAGCGCGATGCCTGGGTTCACTCTTTGTTTTGTGCCAAATGGATTCCTGAGGCTGCAATTTTCACTAACAAACACGGTGAGCCCCTCCATTCTGGTGTGGTTTGACATGGCTGCCAGCCGTCTGCCCGCCCGCCGCCCCCGGGTGAGCTGCACATATGCAAATTGTAGGATGGATGTCCCTGGCACGGCGATAGACAGTGAAGGAGGAGGGAAGAGAGGAGAGGTGGAGAGGAAAGGAGGAGACAGACAAACCCTGAAATCCCTGATTTCAGAGCAGAAACTCATCTGACATGGGAAAAAAATGATGAACTTTTTTGGTTTCTTGATACTTATCTGATGACAATGAATGTACTGTACAGTAGACTTCAATGCACAATTATCATAGAACAGGGAGGCTGGAAATTGCTTTAAATTCAATGGAAGCTACACACTGGACCTTAAGACTATAAACTCTCAATATATCAAATCAAATCAAATTGTATTAGTCTCCTGCGCCGAATACAACAGGGGAGACCTTGCAGTGAAATGCTTACTGACGAGCCCCTAACCAACAATGTAGTTTAAAAAAATACAGATAAGAGTAAGAGATAAAAGTAACAAGTAATTAAAGAGCAGCAGTGAAATAACAATAGCGAGGCTATATACAGAGGGGTACCGATACAGAGTTAATGTGCGGTGGCACCGGTTATTTGAAGTAGTATGTACATGTAGATAGAGTTATTAAAGTGACTATGCATAGATGATAACAGAGAGTAGCAGTGGTGTAAAGAGGGGGTGAGAGGGGGTGCACTGCAAATAGTCTGGGTAGCCATTTGACTAGATGTTCAGGAGTCTTATGGGTTGGGGGTAGAAGCTGTTTAGAAGCCTCTTGGACCTAGACTTGGTGCTCCGGTACTGCTTGTCGTGAGGTAGCAGAGAGAACAGTCTCTGACTAGGGTGGCTGGAGTCTTTGACAATTTTCAGGGCCGTCCTCTGACACCACCTGGTATAGAGCTCCTGGATGGCAGGAAGCTTGGCCCCAGTGATGTACTGGGCCGTTCGCACTACCCTCAGTAGTGCCTTGCGGTTGCAGGCCGAGCAGTTGCCATACCAGGCAGTGATACAACCAGTCAGGATGCTCTCGATGGTGCAGCTGTAGAACCTTTTGAGGATCTGAGGACCCATGACAAATCTTTTCAGTCTCTTGAGGGGGAATAGGTTTTGTCGTGCCCTCTTCAGTAAAGGTAGGTTTAAAAAAAACGAGATACCTTTATAACAATATTTAACACTTTTAATTGGTATTACACTAGTGTGAAATTGATGTATTGGGGACAATACCTCTTAGTGTGCACAGCTCCAACACCTGGGTTTAACTGTATCTTCTACCTCTCCCCTCCTCCTGGTTACCATCTATAACACACGCTGCATTTAGCTCCGTTATGACATACCAGCTCAGTCAAAGTGACTGTGAATTTCACAGAGCAAATTAGCTAATAACTCACCACCCATAATGAACTAAAACATTGTAATGTAAAATGTATGAGGAATTTCTCATTTTCATTTGTGTAAATGAGTCTGGTCATTTAGAAGTAGTAGATAGGAGGGGGCCGGTCTGCACCCTCTTCTTCAAACAACTCGATATGAGCCTGGTACTGACCAGTGACTACTAATTATATAGCTAGAACCTATGGAGTGAGAGAATCCTACAGCCTCCTGCAACTTAGACGGCCAGGTATCCTCTGTTCAACATTTGGATGATGTGTGACATTTATGAAGTCCTATTGAGATGTCACTGCAAATGGCAGTGCTTTCAACGGTCTTGAAAACCAAACAGTGGAGACGCTCCCATCACTGCAACAGGGATATGGAGATGAAAGCACATACAGTAAAGAGAGAAATATTTCTGGGCTTATAAGTAAGCTCATGTATAGACAAGAGGATTGACATTCATAATAGGCACAGGTGTATTGCATTTGGATAGTGTGTTGTTGCATTACTCCACTACCTTATACATCACTCTCAAGGTAAGGGCACTGGGGGTAATATAATATTTATTTCCATGTTTTCAAAGAAACTACAATGAACAAAAATAAAGTGTTGGTCCCATGTTTCATGAGCTGAAATAAAAGATCCCAGAAATGTTCAATATGCACAAAAAGCTTATTTCTCTCAAATGTTGTGCACAAATTAGTTTACAACCCTGTTAGTGAGCATTTCTCCTTTGCCAAGATAATCCATCCACCTGACAGTTGTGGCATATCAAGAAGCTGATTAAAAAGCATGATCATTACACAGGTGCACCTTGTGCTGGGGACAATAAAAGGCCACTCTAAAATGTGCAGTTTTGTCAAACAACACAATGCCACATATGTCTCAAGTTTTGAGGGAGAATGCAATTGGAATGCTGACTGCATGAATATCCACCAGAGATGTTGCCAGATAATTGAATGTTAATTTCTTGACCATAATCCGCCTCCAACGTTGTTTTAGAGAATTTGGCAGTACGCCCAACCAGCCTCACAACCGCAGACGGGTATGGCGTTGCGTGGGCGAGCTGATGTCATCGTTGTGAATAGAGTGCCCCATCGTGGCGTTGGGGTTATGGTATGGGCAGGCATAAGCTACGGACAACAAACACAATTGTATTTTATCGATGGCAATTTGAATGCACACAAATACCATGACAAGATCCTGAGGCCCATTGACATACCATTCATCCGCCGCCATCACCTCATGTTTCAGCATGATAATGCACTGCCCCATGTCGCAAGGATCTGTACACAATTTCTGAAAGCTGAACATCACCCAGTTCTTCCATGGCCTGCATACTCACCAGACATGTCACCCATTGAGCATGTTTGGGATGCTCTGGATCAACGTGTACAGCTGTGTGTTCCAGTACCGCCAAAATCTAGCAACTTTGCACAGCCATTGAAGAGGAGTGGGACAATACTTCACAGGCCAAAATCAACAGCCTGATCAACTCTATTCGAAGGAAATGTGTCGCGCTGCATGAGGCAAATGATGGTCACACCAGATACTGACTGGTCTTCTGATCCACGCCACTACTTTTTTTAAAGATATCTGTGACCAACAGATGCATATCTGTTTTCCCAGTCATGTGAAATCCATAGATCAGGGCCTAACGATTAAAAACATTTTGACTGTAACTCAGTAAAATCTTTGAAATTGTTGGGTTTATATTTTTGTTCAGTATAGTTTCCGTACACAGCCAATCCATACAGATAGACAGTGGAGGTAAGTTTCTGACAGAATGGATGCAAGTATCCTATAGAATGGAGGTAACTGTCCTACAGAATGGAAGTAACTCCCTAACAGAATGGAGGTAACTGTCCTACAGAATGGAAGTAACTCCCTAACAGAATGGAGGTAACTCCCCAAAAGAATGGAGGTAACTCCCTAACAGAATGGAGGTAACTGTCCTACAGAATGGAGGTAACTCCCTAACAGAATGGAGGTAACTCCCTAACAGAATGGAGATAACTCCCTAACAGAATGGAAGTAACTCCCTAACAGAATGGAGGTAACTGTCCTACAGAATGGAGGTAACTCCCCAACAGAATGGAGGTAACTCCCCAACAGAATGGAGGTAACTCCCTAACAGAATGGAGGTAACTCCCTAACAGAATGGAGGTAACTCCCTAACAGAATGGAGGTAACTCCCTAACAGAATGGAGGTAACTCCCCAACAGAATGGAGGTAACTCCCCAACAGAATGGAGGTAACTCCCTAACAGAATGGAGATAACTCCCTAACAGAATGGAGGTAACTCCCTAACAGAATGGAGGTAACTCCCTAACAGAATGGAGGTAACTCCCTAACAGAATGGAGGTAACTCCCTAACAGAATGGAGGTAACTCCCTAACAGAATGGAGGTAACTCCCTAACAGAATGGAGGTAACTCCCTAACAGAATGGAGGTAACTCCCCAACAGAATGGAGGTAACTCCCTAACAGAATGGAGGTAACTGTCCTACAGAATGGAGGTAACTGTCCTACAGAATGGAGGTAACTGTCCTACAGAATGGAGATAACTCCCTAACAGAATGGAGGTAACTCCCCAACAGAATGGAGGTAACTCTCTAACAGAATGGAGGTAACTCCCTAACAGAATGGAGGTAACTCCCTAACAGAATGGAGGTAACTCCCTAACAGAATGGAGGTAACTCCCTAACAGAATGGAGGTAACTCCCTAACAGAATGGAGGTAACTCCCCAACAGAATGGAGGTAACTCCCTAACAGAATGAAGGTAACTCCCTAACAGAATGGAGGTAACTCCCTAACAGAATGGAGGTAACTCCCTAACAGAATGGAGGTAACTCCCTAACAGAATGGAGATAACTCCCTAACAGAATGGAGGTAACTACCTAACAGAATGGAGGTAACTCCCTAACAGAATGGAGGTAACTCCCTAACAGAATGGAGGTAACTCCCCAACAGAATGGAGGTAACTCCCCAACAGAATGGAGGTAACTCCCTAACAGAATGGAGGTAACTCCCTAACAGAATGGAGGTAACTCCCCAACAGAAGGGAGGTAACTCCCCAACAGAATGCAGGTAACTCCCCAACAGAATGGAGGTAACTCCCCAACAGAATGGAGGTAACTCCCTAACAGAATGGAGGTAACTCCCCAACAGAATGGAGGTAACTCCCCAACAGAATGGAGGTAACTCCCCAACAGAATGGAGGTAACTCCCCAACAGAATGGAGGTAACTCCCCAACAGAATGGAGGTAACTCCCTAACAGAATGGAGGTAACTCCCCAACAGAATGGAGGTAACTCCCTAACAGAATGGAAGTAACTGTCCTACAGAATGGAAGTAACTCCCTAACAGAATGGAGGTAACTCCATAACAGAATGGAGGTAACTCCCTAACAGAATGGAGGTAACTCCCTAACAGAATGCAGGTAACTCCCCAACAGAATGGAGGTAACTCCCTAACAGAATGAAGGTAACTCCCTAACAGAATGGAGGTAACTCCCTAACAGAATGGAGGTAACTCCCCAACAGAATGGAGGTAACTCCCCAACAGAATGGAGGTAACTCCCTAACAGAATGAAGGTAACTCCCTAACAGAATGCAGGTAACTCCCCAACAGAATGGAGGTAACTCCCTAACAGAATGAAGGTAACTCCCTAACAGAATGGAGGTAACTCCCTAACAGAATGGAGGTAACTCCCCAACAGAATGGAGGTAACTCCCCAACAGAATGGAGGTAACTCTCTAACAGAATGGAGGTAACTCCCCAACAGAATGGAGGTAACTCCCTAACAGAATGAAGGTAACTCCCCAACAGAATGGAGGTAACTCCCCAACAGAATGGAGGTAACTCCCTAACAGAATGGAAGTAACTCCCTAACAGAATGGAGGTAACTCCCCAACAGAATGGAGGTAACTCCCCAACAGAATGGAGGTAACTCCCTAACAGAATGGAGATAACTCCCTAACAGAATGGAGGTAACTCCCCAACAGAATGGAGGTAACTCCCTAACAGAATGGAGAAAACTCCCCAACAGAATGGAGGTAACTCCCTAACAGAATGGAGGTAACTCCCTAACAGAATGGAGGTAACTCCCTAACAGAATGGAGGTAACTCCCCAACAGAATGGAGGTAACTCCCCAACAGAATGGAGGTAACTCCCTAACAGAATGGAGGTAACTCCCTAACAGAATGGAGGTAACTCCCTAACAGAATGGAGGTAACTCCCCAACAGAATGGAGGTAACTCCCCAACAGAATGGAGGTAACTCCCCAACAGAATGGAGGTAACTCCCTAACAGAATGGAGGTAACTCCCTAACAGAATGGAGGTAACTCCCTAACAGAATGGAGGTAACTCCCTAACAGAATGGAGGTAACTCCCTAACAGAATGGAGGTAACTCCCTAACAGAATGGAGGTAACTCCCTAACAGAATGGAGGTAACTCCCTAACAGAATGGAGGTAACTCCCTAACAGAATGGAGGTAACTCCCTAACAGAATGGAGGTAACTCCCTAACAGAATGGAGGTAACTCCCCAACAGAATGGAGGTAACTCCCTAACGGAATGGAGGTAACTGTCCTACAGAATGGAGGTAACTGTCCTACAGAATGGAGGTAACTGTCCTACAGAATGGAGATAACTCCCTAACAGAATGGAGGTAACTCCCCAACAGAATGGAGGTAACTCTCTAACAGAATGGAGGTAACTCCCTAACAGAATGGAGGTAACTCCCTAACAGAATGGAGGTAACTCCCTAACAGAATGGAGGTAACTCCCTAACAGAATGGAGGTAACTCCCCAACAGAATGGAGGTAACTCCCTAACAGAATGGAGGTAACTCCCCAACAGAATGGAGGTAACTCCCCAACAGAATGGAGGTAACTGTCCTACAGAATGGAGGTAACTCCCTAACAGAATGGAGGTAACTCCCTAACAGAATGGAGGTAACTCCCTAACAGAATGGAGGTAACTCCCTAACAGAATGGAGGTAACTCCCTAACAGAATGGAGGTAACTGTCCTACAGAATGGAGTCTTTATGAGGGAAGGTCACCAGTGTGAGGGTCAGAATGCAGGGTGAGGAGCGAGATGTGACCCCCTCTGTCTCCCAGGGCGATGCAACACCGTTGCACAGCAAGCCATTCATTTGGCCTCCACCTTGTGCTGCTGCGTTGTCTGATATGCAAGGCCGCTCTAACCTGCCCAGATTCCATTAGCGAGCTGCCAGTTCTCCCGCTCCACTGTTTCCCTGGCATATTAAACAGATTAATAGAACAGGGCTGCACTCCGCTCCGGGGCGGGAGAGAGAGCGGCCTGTCAATCTCAGCTAAAAACACAAAAGCAGAAAATGAAAGAAGCCCCTGGCTGAACCGTCAGAGCTGATAAAACAGAGTTAAATCTCACATGCAGCGCAGGGGGAAAACAGACAGATAGTAAATATTTATTCTCTCTACTAGTTGAGTGAGGAAAAAGGAGGCCACATAGCCTACCTAAGCCACCATACAGTGGGATCAATGGAGAGGAATGGCTGAAGAAAATTAAGAACATTTTCTCATACTCTCTCACAGTAACTACTGCACATGCTGACGAGCACCCAGACCAGTCCTCAAGTCTTGGCCTATTGACATTGATTCAACTATAATTTTTGCAACAAATGTCTACACTTCAAATAGGGATCCCCACTGTACACAACAAAGAAAGGATCCAAGCTTTGCAAGGAAACAAGACTGCACTGAGGAGTGAAACTGGATCATGAGATAGGCCTACATACTGTAGAACCTTACACAGCACTACAAATCATTCTCTGCACTAAAAATCATAGAATGGGTCATTACATTAAACCATCTCTTCTAATATCCCCCAGTCCCATGCCAGGCCCGTGCCCTGGGGCTCCCGGCACAGAGAAGGAGGTCTAATGGCCTACTGTATTAGCGGGTTAATTGCCCTGTCGTGGTCTCCGTTGGATTGCGAGTGGAGCCCGTTTTAGTTTAATTGTGAACCGTTCCGTTCCATAACCCCACTAAGCAGCCAGTCACTGGTGCATGGAGCTGGATTACGTGTCAGAGGTGTCCTTCATGATGCGTGGAGACAGACAGACAGACAGACAGACAGACAGACAGACAGACAGACAGACAGACAGACAGACAGACAGACAGACAGACAGACAGACAGACAGACAGACAGACAGACAGACAGACAGACAGACAGACAGACACCCTGGAGTACTGACTTAGAGCACCACCTGCTGGCTCTCACTCTACACAATTGTTTTCATTGACGCACAGAAACATACAATCATAGACAGTCTAAAAGTGATCAGTCTTGCCCCTGTAATATCAGATATGTTCAAGGGATGTCTTCCTATTGGCCTCGGGTGCTTTGGACACAGACACCAATTCCGACAAGACTCTTGATGCTGTCCTTCACCCCCCCCATTCCCCTCTGTGTCCAGTCCTTCAGCAGTCTCCTCTACCTCTGTTCCTCTCACATCCTCTCTGCTGTGCTCCCACTCATTCATTATCACTTGTTCAAGACTCATCTATTTCAGAACTCAACCACTCCCCCTGCTCCTCTCCCACGTGTCACTCCCTCTTTGGCATTCTTCTCCACCGTCCGGAGGATTATCTCCCCCACTCCTCCATCCCCACCCGGCCGGCCCTGTCCCTTCTCATTCTCCTCAGAGGCAGACAAGTCATTTGGGAGAGGGAGAAGCAGGGATAAAACCTGGCTTATGACCTTTTCTACCTTATATCGAACTCCTCGTCGACTCAGAGAGAAAGTGGCAATCAGCCTAGGTGGAAGTGACACCCTTATGTGAGAATGGTGGGGCTGGACTCAGAATTGCAGAGGCTGTCGCCATCTGTTAGGGTGAGCCTGGTGGGGATAGGTAGCCTAACAGGTAACACACTAGACTTTTAGCAGACACACCAAAACACAGTAAAGACCACATGTTTACTAAATCACATGGAGCATAGAAATATGTAACATGGTTAAGAAAGAAAAATAACTATGCCCATATAAAACATATGATCCTGTTGCAACAAATAACCACTATAGTTATGAATTGAAAAGCCTCCATAATGTTGAGAGAGTTATCATAGACACAGTAAGTCTATGTTCTCCCCAGTGCTGAAAATGAATTCTCTGATGTGTGACACTGACCTTTCTACCTCTGCTGGCCCTAGTGAGACAGAGCTGTGTCACACAGACAGGCCAGGGCTCCATGTGTGTCCATGCACTTCCTATTCTGGGGCCATCAATTGAAATGCAGAGCCAGACAGCATGCATGGAGCCTGGTGCGCTGCTCTTGACTGCCATGACCACAAGAGCCCCACCTAGTATTGAAACAAGCAGCGGAAAAAACGCTTAAACCTGCATTTACATTGTCATTTTCATATCACCATAATCCTCCATGGGCCGGCACTGCCCTCCGGCTACATCTACATGTTCTAACACCAACACCAGACAGGCAAGCCTGGGCAACCTCATGGCTGGGACACACCAGTAGGGGTCAGTGGGTGCTAGACAAATCCATAATTCATGTGGGTTGTGGGGTTTTGGCATTTATGAAGTGTTCAAATGCTAGTCAGAACTAGGAAACCCAGAAACCCAGAAATGTCCATGTTGCTAAATGGTTGAACGCGGCAAACAGTTAGCAAGACGGAAATGTCTGAGTTTTCTAGTTCCGACTAGCACGTAAACGTGGCGTTATACCTCTAAAAGTGTGTGTGTGTGTGTGTGGGGGGGGGGGGGGGTTCATAAATGGCCAAAAAGACAGTCAAAAAATAAATCATAAAGAATAAGGTTTTTAAGTGTCTGTTCCATATCTAGGAGATATAACAAAGCTCAGGAAATATTAAAGTATTTTTTTTTACACATATTTAACTCCTTATTTTTGTTGGCACAAAACTACATCCATACATCCATTCATTTGTATGGGTTACCTTCAGACGAGTCCCGTGACACAGAGAACACCACCGTGTTTGTGAAAGTCTCCTCTTTCAATAGAGGGGTCACATTAGTTTGTAGGCCAAACCGTTCAGACACAAACACCGCTGTAGCTCAGCCACCACAGATGCGGAAGGCCAATCTAGGAGGATGCTGCGATTTGAGACGGAGCCTATGCAAAAAAACAGACATCGTTAGCTTAAACTGCCAGATTTTTGTGGGTATTTTTTTATTATGCTACTTAGAGAGACGCACGGGTGAGTCAATAGACTCTTAAGGAATTTAACAGTGGTGGAAAAAGTACTCAATTGTCGTACTTGAGTAAAAGTAAAGATACCTTAATAGAAAAGGAAAGTCCCCCAGTAAAATATTACTTGAGTAAAAGTCTAAAAGTATTTGGTTTTAAATATACTTAAGTATCAAAAGTAAATGGAATTGCTAAAATGTACTTAAGTATCAAAAGTAAAAGTATAAATAATTTCGAATTCCTTATATTAAGCAAACCAGACTGCACAATTTTCTTCTTTTTTATTATTGACTGATAGCCAAGGGCACACTATAACACTCAGACATAATTTACAAACAAAGCATTTGTGTTTAGTGAGTGCTAGGTGAGGCAGTAGGGACAACCAGGGATGTTCTCTTGATAAGCGTGTGATTTGGACCATTTTCCTGTCAAAATGTAACAACTACTTTTGGGTGTCAGGGAAAATGTATGGAGTAAAAAGAACATTATTTTATTTAGGAATGTAGTAAAAGTAAAAGTTGCCAAAAATATAATTAGTAAAGCACAGATAACCCCAAAAACTACTTAAGTAGTACTTTAAAGTATTTTTACTTAAATACTGTACTTTACACCACTGGTTGATTGAGCAAAACATGGGTACATTGACAAAAAGTTGAACTCCAGAGGAGCACAATAGATGTCTGTCTCTCAACTGGGGAATGTAGAATGTAGCGTAGCCAACCAACCCTGTGAATGCAATCAAACAACAGCAAGCAGGGCCACTTAGGGTTCCATCATGATGAGAGGGGAGTTAGCAGTGAGACTGACTGTAGTGTAGAGCAGCCCATGCTCTAATAGGGAACTGGAGGACCATACAGTAATTGGTCACTACAGTCCCATCCTGCTATCATCACCACACACACTCAGTAGAACACAACACACCAGTTCATTTTAGAGGGCTTTGTCCTGCAAACTCCTGTTTTTATTGTGTGCTAAATGAAACAATTTTTGCGTTAATACTTAAATGTCATCAACTTTGCAAGAACAACCGATGAAGAAATCAAATGTCTGGCCAATACTACTGCCTTGGTGAAGTGCTCCTTGCAATCTACAGAGCTCATTTTCTAGAAGAGTCATTTCAGTGTAAGATGGCTATAAATGCAGGGCATTTAGAGAGCAACCTCATTTTGTGAACCGCTGACCATTTCATTCCACCTCAAATTGCTGTGGCTCAGATGTCTATGTTATTGAGAATAAAATAATTGTGTGCCAAGCTTCGGAGAAAAATAATATGATGTACTCCATTGCCGCACTTTTCCAAATGTTGTTTTGCACAATTGCAGTTCAAAGAGCTTCAGCGCTTTTATAAGATTCCTTGTGGTCTTTCCAATCAGAAATAATAACAGTATTTGTTGACAAGTGCAAAGAGAGAAGCTGTAATGATGATATTTGAACCCTGAGGTTCAAAAAGCTATAAAATCCCCTCCACTACCCCACAACAAACTCCCCCATTTGCTTGTGCGATCACCCATTATTCTTCAGAACATGATGTGTATGTGTATTTCAGAGTGCACAGCAGATATGTGGTTAGCACAATCATTTACAGAATAACTTTTGGAGACATTGATCACTGTTAATAACAACTGCCATGACAACTACATGGACCACTACATGGGCCTACAGCCACAGAGGAAATTGGATTCCAATTCAAATTCCTTCATAAAAATCAAAGTCAAAACCTGAATAATACTGTAATATCTTTAAAGAGGGGTATACTACAAAGCAGGATCCTGGAGTTAGCCTGCTAACTTGCCTAAATATTCTGAAATAACTTTTTTTGTTAAATGGGCGTGGTCTACTTAACTCAACAACCAAAAACAAATACATAAGTTTAGCTTTCTTGATGAACCTGAAAATTAATGTATTTCTGGTCGTTTATCAAAGTCAGCTGGTTAACTTGATCCTGCTTTGTAGTATACCCCTCTGGGCAATTCTGAGAAATTGCAGTTACAATGCATAATATCTCTGATCATTTAAAATGACAAATCATAAGCGGCTACATTTTTTCTAATTGCTTTTTTCTGCTCCACACATCTCCTCCAGGTCGGTGGCAGCCGACA
Organism: Salmo trutta; assembly: GCF_901001165.1. Classification (NCBI taxonomy): domain Eukaryota; kingdom Metazoa; phylum Chordata; class Actinopteri; order Salmoniformes; family Salmonidae; genus Salmo; species Salmo trutta. The sequence continues at coordinate 40,279,797 of NC_042975.1, read as the reverse complement.
TATGGGCCTGTCTCTCTGTGATTAACATGTGAAGTGAAGGGGACAAGCTGACACATCCCCAAACCCTTGAGCAGATCCCCTCTCCCTCCTCCTCCTCCAGTCTGGCCCCACTGAGTGCACAGGGAATTTACATTTTAATAGGTAGAGCTGCTTGGTGCCTCTGCATCAGAGTGCAAGCTCAGCCGAAACAGCAGGTGACCGCTCCCCGAGTGTTCAGAGCGACCCCCTGAGACAATGCACATCTCATATCAGCACAGGACCTGCAGACAGGCACAAAGCCTGCTAAGACGTAAGACAGTGTTCAAACACTTTAGGATCCTCTCCTTATTAATTAGTGTCTTTGTTAATGACCTGATCAAATGTGTGTCATACAACACATACAGCATCAGTGCCAGATTCTAAGCTTATACTATGCTCAGAACACCTTACCGACATCCCACTAAAACCCAAAGGCCAGATTGGTAGGGATCCCATCTAAGGATACGGAATGGGAAACCGTTCTTGCCTTGAGACAGCAACTATAGAGCAGGTTGACATTTATTGAGATGACTCATGTACTGGAGACAGCTCTGCAGAGTGGTCAATAGCTGGCACAGCCATTAAGTCATAAAATCTAATTTTAAGCCTAAACCTAACCACACTGCTATGCCAAATGCCAAAACCCCCATAAATTAATACCAAAAAAGCTACTTTTTGTTTTCATGAATTTTTACGATACAGACAATTTTTACTTTGCAGCTAAAGCGCTCAGTTCTGCCTCCAGGGAAAGACATGACAATAACCGTCAAACTGCAACTATAGAACTCACAGTCGAGGCAATAGCAGCAACCAATGCAGTACATTTCCCTTTACACCTAAACAAAACATGTTGCTAACAGTTTACTTTCTTATGCATGTGGATTAGTTACCACTTCATAATATCCCAATGTCAGAAGCAAACCCTAGGAGAGCAGTGACCCTGTGAAATTCACTGCCAGATGTCAACTAGACATTTGACTCAAGCCAAGAATAGAGTCAGCTCCAGGCAAGCAGTCAGCTGAAGGACTCCTCTTCCCCTCGATCAATAACTATTGAACATGCCAAAAGCAATCAACACCAATTAATTGTGTGCATGTTGATGAGTATGCAGAGCTTATCAAAACTGTAGGGCTAAGAGAGACAATGCCTCCTGTTTTCCATAATTAGTAATCAAGTACATCAGGCCAATTCATGGTCAAGCACTGCAGCACACTGGGAAAGAACAAACAGGCCTGATTATAAAGCCACTACTACTGCACTGTTCAATGTTGGAGGAGAGTATTTACTTTGTAGTGGAGATTACATTCCCCCAAACTTGATTTTTTTTTCAATGGATATAACTATGCAATCCTTGTAACACGAATTGATAAATATTTGTCAATCTATTAAAACACACGCTTATAAACGGTCTGAGGCAAAAGCTAAATGTTTGGTCAGCAAAGAACAAACCCCAGCAGTGAAACTGGTGGTAAATGCTGAAGATGTGACAATGTTCACAAACTATATACAGTACACAAACACACATATATATTCTTGTCCGCACATGAATGATAAATGAGTCCCCGGGTTAAACGTGGAGCGACAGTCATCAAAGGGCAAATGTTGCCTATCAATAGCAGCCGCTTGTTCCCATGATCAATTTGAAACAGTCACTGACCAGAAACAATAGCCCAGAGACTGTGGCCATTCCCCCCTCCTTTCCTACTCAAAACCAGCATTGGCAATCAATTTTGCTGAACCTGATCCCCTAACCCATTCTGATAACAGCACAACAGTAGCTCTTTCGCCAGGCACTACATTCTCATAAACCCTTGTCTTTTTATGGATTCAACATGCACATATGCAAAAGTCTTAACATCTCAAGTGAATAAACATTAGAAAGAATCCAATAATAACCTTGAGTAGAAAACGTTTTATTTGATTTAATTACATTGTACTAGGTTTACATTCAGACATGCAGTTAGCATGGTCCAGAGCAGTGCAGAACAGCACGGCGAGGGGACATCAGCTGCTAGAGAACAATCGATCAGCCAGCCAGGCCTCTCAGAGACCCTGATGGCTAATTGATGCAGTAAATCCAGTCATTAAGCCCTGGGAGGAGTGCCTGGGAGGGCGTCCAAAGTAAACACCTTGAGTTGTGTAGTCTAGTCGGTCATCGATGGCCATCTCTACAGGACGACAGGAGTAAGTGTAGCAGGATGCCTGGAGAACACAGAGGGGAGGAGAGGAAGAAAGGTTATGGATAAATCACACCGAGTGAGATCATACACTATCGTTCAACAGTCTGGGGTCACTTAGAAATGGCCTCGTTTTTGAAAGAAAACCACATTCTTTGTCCATTAAAATAACATCAAATTGATCAGAAATACAGTGTAGACATTGTTAATGTTGTAAATTACTATTGTAGTTGGAAACGACAGATTTTTATAGAATATCTACATAAGCATACAGAGGCCCATTATCAGCAACCATCACTCCTGTGTTCCAATGGCACATTGTGTTAGTTAATCCAAGTTTATCATTTTAAAAGGATAATTGATCATTAGAAAACCCTTTTGCAATTAGGTTAGCACAGTTGAAAACTGTTGTGAGGATTAAAGAAGCAATAAAAATTGCCTTCTTTAGACTAGTTGAGTATCTGGAGCATCAGCATTTGTGGGATTGATTAAAGGCTCAAAATGGGCAGAATCAAAGAACTTTATGCTGAAACTCTGGTCATTTTGAGCCTGTAATCGAACTCACAAATGCTGATTCTACAGATACTCAACTAGTCTAAAGAAGGCCAGTTTTATTGCTTCTTTAAATCAGAATAACAGTTTTCAGCTATGCTAACTAGAGGTCGACCGATTAATCGGAATGGCCGATTAATTAGGGCCGATTTCAAGTTTTCATAACAATCGGTAATTGGCATTTTTGGACACCAATCATGGCCGATTACATTGCACTCCACGAGGAGACTGCGTGGCAGGCTGACTACCTGTTATGCGAGTGCAGCAACGAGCCAAGGTAAGGTGCTAGCTAGCATTAAACGTATCTGATAAAAAACAATCAATCTAGTTAACTACACATGGTTGATGATATTACTAGTTTTCCAGCTTGTCCTGCGTTGCATATAATCAATGCGGTGTCTGTTCATTTATCATTGAATCCCAGCCTAGTTCGCCAAACGGGTGATTTAACAAGTGCAAAAAAAGCACTGTCGTTGCACCAATGTGTACCTAACCATAAACATCAACACCTTTCTTAAAATCAATACACAAGTATATATTTTTAAACCTGCATATTTAGTTAATATTGCCTGCTAACATGAATTTCTTTTAACAAGGGAAATTGTGTCACTTCTCTTGCGTTCTGTGCAACAGAGTCAGGGTATATGCAGCAGTTTGGGCCGCCTGGCTCGTTGCGAACTGTGTGAAGACCATTTCTTCCTAACAAAGACAGCCAACTTCGCCAAACGGGGGATGATTTAACAAAAGCGCATTTGCGAAAAAAGCACAATCGTTGCACGAATGTACCAAACCATAAACATCAATACCTTTCTTAGAATCAATACACAGAAGTATATTTTTTAAACCTGCATATTTTGTTAAAATAAATTAATGTTAGCAGGCAATATTAAACTAGGGAAATTGTGTCACTTCTCTTGCGTTCATTGCATGCAGAGTCAGGGTATATGCAACAGTTTGGGCCGCCTGGCTTGTTGTGAACTAATTTGCCAGAATTTTAAGTAATTATGACATAACATTGAAGGTTGTGCAATGTAACTGCAGTATTTAGACTTATGGATGCCACCCGTTAGATAAAATACGGAACGGTTCCATATTTCACTGAAAGAATAAACGTTTTGTTTTCGAAATGATAGTTTCCGGATTTGACCATATTAATGACCTAAGGCTCGTATTTCTGTGTGTTATTATATTATAATTAAGTCTATGATTTGATAGAGCAGTCTGACTGAGCGGTGGTAGGCAAGAGCAGGCTCGTAAGCATTCATTCAAACAGCATGTTCCTGCATTTGCCAGCAGCTCTTCGCAATGCTTCAAGCATTGCGCTGTTTATGACTTCAAGTCTATCAACTACCGAGATTAGGCTGGCAATACTAAAGTACCTATTAGAACATCCAATAGTCAAAGGTATATGAAATACAAATGGTATAGAGAGTAATAGTCCTATAATAACTGCAACCTAAAACTTCTTACCTGGGAATATTGAAGACTCATGTTAAAAAGAACCACCAGCTTTCATATGTTCTCATGTTCTGAGCAAGGAACTTAAACGTTAGCTTTTTTACATGGCACATATTGCACTTTTACTTTCTTCTCCAACACTTTGTTTTAACATTATTTAAACCAAATTGAACACGTTTCATTATTTATTTGAGACTAAATAGATTTTATTGATGTATTGTATTATGTTAAAATAAAAGTGTTCATTGTTCATTCAGTATTGTTGTAATTGTCATTATTACAAATATATAAAAATCAGCTTTTTTTGGCCCTCCAATAATCGGTATCGGCGTTGAAAAATCATAATCGGTCGACCTCTAATGCTAACATAATTGAAAAAGGGTTTTCTAATGATCAATTAGCCTTTTAGAATGATCAACTTGGATTAGCTAACACAACGTGCCATTGGAACACCCGGAGTGACGGTTGCTGATAATGAGCCTCTGTACGCCTACGTAGATATTCCATAAAAAATCTGCCGTTTCCAGCTACAATAGTAATTTACAACATTAACAATGTCTACACTGTATTTCTGATCAATTTGATGATATTTTAAATTGAATTTAAGTGACCCCAAACTTTTGAACGGTAGTTTAAATACTGAACAAAAATATAAACACATGTAAAGTGTAGGTCCCATGTTTCATGACCTGAAATAATGCACATAAAGCTTATTCTATCAAATTTGGTGCACAAATTTGTTTACATCTGTGTTAGTGAGCATTTCTCCTTTGCCAAGATAATCCATCCACCTGACAGGTGTGACATATCAAGAAGCTGATTAAACAACATGATCATTACACAGGTGCACCTGAGGAGTATCGCGGTCTGTAATAAAGCCCTTTTGTGGGGAAAAAAAATATTCTGATTGGCTGGGCCTGGCTCCCCAGTGGGTGGGCCTAATGCCCTCCCAGGCCCACTCATGGCTGCACCCCTGCCCAGTCATGTGAAATCCATAGATTAGGGCCTACAGTGGGGGGAAAAGTATTTGATCGCCTGCTGATTTTGTACGTTTGCCCACTGATAAAGAAATGATCAGACTATAATTTTAATGGTAGGTTTATTTGAACAGTGAGAGACAGAATAACAAACAAAAAAAACCGGAAAAACGCATGTTAAAAATGTTATAAATTGATTTGCATTTTAATGAGGGAAATAAGTATTTGACCCCCTCTCAATCAGAAAGATTTCTGGCTCCCAGGTGTCTTTTATACAGGTAATGAGCTGAGATCAGGAGCACACTCTTAAAGGGAGTGCTCCTAATCTCAGTTTGTTACCTGTATAAAAGACACCTGTCCACAGAAGCAATCAATCAGATTCCAAATTCTCCACCATGGTCAAGACCAAAGAGCTCGCCAAGGATGTCAGGGACAAGATTGTAGACCTACACAAGGCTGGAATGGGCTACAAGACCATTGCCAAGCAGCTTGGTGAGAAGGTGACAACATTTGGTGCGATTATTCGCAAATGGAAGAAACACAAAGGAACTGTCAATATCCCTCTGCCTGGGGCTCCATGCAAGATCTCACCTCGTGGAGTTGCAATGATCATGAGAACGGTGAGGAATCAGCCCAGAACTACACGGGAGGATCTTGTCAATGATCTCAAGGCAGCTGGGACCATAGTCACCAAGAAAACAATTGGTAACACACTACGCCGTGAAGGACTGAAATCCTGCAGCGCCCGCAAGGTCCCCCTGCTCAAGAATACATATACATGCCCGTCTGAAGTTTGCCAATAAACATCTGAATGATTCAGAGGACAACTGGTGAAATTGTTGTTGTCAGATGAGACCAAAATGGAGCTCTTTGGCATCAACTCAACTCGCCATGTTTGGAGGAGGAGGAATGCTATGCTGCCTATGACCCCAAGAACACCATCTCCACAGTCAAACATGGAGGTGGAAACTATGCTTTGGGGGTGTTTTTCTGCTAAGGGGACAGGACAACTTCACCGCATCATTTGACGGGGCCATGTACTGTCAAATCTTGGGTGAGAACCTCCTTCCCTCAGCCAGGGCATTGAAAATGGGTCGTGGATGGGTATTCCAGCATGACAATGACCCAAAACACATGGCCAAGGCAACAAAGGAGTGGCTCAAGAAGAAGCACATTAAGGTCCTGGAGTGGCCTAGCCACTCTCCAGACCTTAATCCCATAGAAAATCTGTGGAGGGTGCTGAAGGTTCAAGTTGCCAAACGTCAGCCTCGAAACCTTAATGACTTGGAGAAGATCTGCAAAGAGGAGTGGGACAAAATCCCTCCTGAGATGTGTGCAAACCTGGTGGCCAACTACAAGAAACGTCTGACCTCTGTGATTGCCAACAAGGGTTTTGCCACCAAGTACTAAGTCATGTTTTGCAGAAGGATCAAATACTTATTTCCCTCATTAAAATACAAATCATTTTATAACATTTTTGACATGCGTTTTTCTGGATTTTTTTGTTGTTATTCTGTCTTTCACTGTTCATATAAACCTACCATTAAAATTATAGACTGATCATTTCTTTGTAAGTGGGCAAACGTACAAAATCAGCAGGGGATCAAATACTTTTTCCCCCCACTGTAAGGAATTCATTTCAATTGACTGATTTGCTTATATGAACTGTAACTCAGTAAAATCTCAAATTGTTGCATGTTGCGTTTATAGTTTTGTTCAGTATATTAAGTATTACATCGCTCTTATTTTTCAGAGATGATGAATGCAGAGGGACTAGTCGTATACTGTAGCACAGAGATGATGAATGCAGAGGGACTAGTGGTATACTGTAGCACAGAGACGATGAATGCAGAGGGACTAGTGGTATACTGTACCACAGAGATGATGAATGCAGAGGGACTAGTGGTATACTGTACCACAGAGATGATGAATGCAGAGGGACTAGTGGTATACTGTAGCACAGAGATGATGAATGCAGAGGGACTAGTGGTATACTGTAGCACAGAGATGATGAATGCAGAGGGACTAGTGGTATACTGTAGCACAGAGACGATGAATGCAGAGGGAATAGTGGTATACTGTACCACAAATATGATGAATGCACAGGGACTAGTGGTATACTGTACCACAGAGATGATGAATGCAGAGGGACTAGTGGTATACTGTACCACAGAGATGATGAATGCAGAGGGACTAGTGGTATACTGTACCAGAGATGATGAATGCAGAGGTACTAGTGGTATACTGTACCACAAATATGATGAATGCACAGGGACTAGTGGTATACTGTACCACAGAGATGATGAATGCAGAGGGACTAGTGGTATACTGTACCACAGAGACATTGAGGGATTCGACACCAGGCGAGGGTGCAGGTCTCTGCGAGGTAGGATGGTTAGCAGTGCCTCAATGCATACGCGGCTCCCGAGACAAGTCTTCCCTTTCACCACCTGAGTGGTGAAAGGGAAGGGTGGACTTAGGAAAGTGCAAAGCAATTAAAACACACACACGGTCCATGAACACACACACAGAGAGAAGGACAGGAAACACTTAACCATCAGCAAAAGTGTAGGTTTGGTCATCTGGAAAATGGAACATTTCATGACAGGAGCATGAGAGTTCTCTGCTTTAGCTCCCACTGTGCCAATGAGCTGCTAGCCTTGTGCCACCTTTACCTGCAGAGAACAGACTCTGGTCATCAGCTAGTGAGGACTATGAAAAATAAATAAACCCTAAGAGTCGATGTTTAAAGTTGGCTCTATATACAGTACCAGTCAAAAGTTTGGACACACCTACTCATTCAGGGGTTTTTCTTTATTTTTACTATTTTCTACATTGTAGAATAATAGTGAAGACATCAAAAGTATGATGTAACACATATAGTAACCAAAAAAGTGTTACATTTAAAAACATATATATTTCAAAATATATTTGAGATTCTTCAAAGTAGCCACCCTTTGCCTTCATGATAGCTTTGCACACTCTTGGCATTCTCTCAACCAGCTTCATGAGGTAGTCACCTGGAATACATATCAATTAACAGATGTGCCTTGTTAAAAGTTAATTTGTGGATTATCTTTCCTTCTTAATGCGTTTGAGCCAATCAGTTGTGTTGTGAGAAGGTACGGGTGGTGCACAGAATATAGTCCTATTTGGAAAAAGTCCATATTATGGCAAGAACCGCTCAAATAAGCAAAGAAAAACAGTCCATCATTCATTTAAGACATGAAGGTCAGTCAATACGGAAAATTGTGGCAGTGGCAGAAACCATCAAGCACTATGATGAAACTGGCTCTCATGAGGACCACCACAGGAAAGGAAGACCCAGAGTACCTTCTGCTGCAGAGGATAAGCCCAAATAAATGTTTCACAGAGTTCAAGTAACAGACACAATATCAACTGTTCAGAGGAAACTGCCTGAATCAGGCTTTCATGGCTTTCATGGTTGAATTGCTGCAAAGAAACCACCACTAAAGGACACCAATAAGAAGAAAAGACTTGTTTGGGCCAAGAAACACAAGCAATGGACATTAGACCAGTGGAAATCTGTCCTTTGGTCTGATGAGTCCAAATGTGATATTTTTGGTTCCTACCGCCGTGTCTTTGTGAAAAGCAGAGTAGGTGAACGGATGATCTCTGCATATGCGGTTCCCACCGTGAGGCATGGAGGAGGAGGTGGGATGTGTGGGGGTGCTTTGCTGGTGACACTGTCAGTGATTTATTTAGAATTCAAGGCACACTTAACCAGCATGGCTACCACAGCATTCTGCATCGATACGGCATCCCATCTGGTTTGTGCTTAGTGGGACTATGATTTGTTATTCAACAGGACAATGACCCAACAGACCTCCAGGCTGCGGAAGGGATATTTGACCAAGAAGGAGTGTGAACGAGTGCTGCATCAGATGACCTGGTCTCCACAATCCCCCGACCTCAAGCAAACTGAGATAGTTTGGGATGAGTGAAGGAAAAGCAGCCAACAAGTGCTCAGCATATGTGGGAACTCCTTCAAGACTGTTGGAAAAGCATTCCAGGTGAAGCTGGTTGAGAGAATGCCAAGAGTGTGCAAAGCTGTCATCAAGGCAAAGGATTGCTACTTTGAAGAATCTAAAATCTAAAATAGATTTTGATTCGTTTAACACCAGATTTTTGTTCTGTCGTACAAAAGTCAACAGTCTACTGTGGACAAACATCCTGTTGCACTTATAAGCCAAATTCCAAGTTGCCATGTTTATTAATTGAGAAGACATGAATGGCTCTAGCAACTGTGATTGGACAGTCAACTTATAGGATGCTGGATGATAGCTATAAAATAAATAAACTTTTACCTCTACCATCAGGTAGGCAGATTTCCTTCAGCATCAAGCATCCAGCAAGGCATGCTTACCAACCAGCTTGCCAAAATTTTAGCTTTGGGACATCATCGGGTGTACAAAAGCTACTAAAAGGTATGCACACTGGACACAACGTCGTGAAAACTAAACTTTAAAAAATATATTATCTGAATTTAAACATATTACGCTAATTAGTTTGATGTTTTACTTTTCTGAAGATCCAGACCAGTACCAGTCATCACTTACACGAACTGTTATCCAACCAGCATGTCTGTACGCTTTCAAGACTCTGCCTCCTCCAGGAAGTAAACAATATTTTTCTTCATCCTTTATGGTGAAAATGCCTACTACGAGATTCAACACTATCCTCTAGTGTCCATTTATGATATTGCATGTACATACGTTTAGTCGTCACAAATAGTTTTTTTAAATTGTAATTTTGGTTAAAATTAAATCAATCTAGTGTTTTTCAGTTGTATTATTATACTTTGGGGTAAGTATGCCTCACAGAAGATAATCTTATTTTACCGTTCAATGTTATTTATTTTATCTTTATTTTTCCAGGTTAGTCTCATTGAGATAAACATACATGTTTCAAGAAAGACTTGGCCAAAATAGCAGCAAAGTTTAAAACAGATTTTTACAACATAAAACACTACAGTTTAAAAACATAAATGTACACATTGAACAGACAAAAGTTATTTGGGGAGGTGTGATGCATCAAAACATTGATAGCCCCACTTCATTGCAGTGGTGTAAAGTACTTAAGTAAACATACTTTAAAGTACTACTTAAGTAGTTTTTGGGGTATCTGTAGTTTACTATTCATATTTTTTTACAACTTTTACTCCTCAACATTCCTAAATAAATGTATGTACGTTTTACTCCTTACATTTTCATTGACACCCAAAAGTACTTGTTACATTTTGAATGCTTAGCAGATGTTGAGTGCTTAGCAGGACAGAAAAATTGTCCAATTCATGCACTTATCAAGAGAACATGCCTGGTCATCCTTACTGCCTCTGATCTGGCACACTCACTAAAGACAAATGCTTAGTTTGTAAATTATGTGTGAGTGTTGGAATGTGCTTCTGGCTATCTGTAAATTTAAAAAATAAAAATGAAATTTTGCTGGTTTGCTTAATATAAGGAATGTTTAATGATTTATACTTTTACTTTTGATACTTAAGTATATTTTTTAGCAATTATATTTACTTTTGATACTTAAGTAGATTTAAAACCAAATACTTTTAGACTTTTACTCAAGTAGTATTTTACTGGGTGACTTTCACTTTTACTTGAGTAATGTTTTTATGAAAGTATCTTTACTTTTACTCAAGTATGACAATTAAGTACTTTTCCCACCACTGCTTCATTGTCAACCACAGTTTTTACCCTAGCTTTAAACTCATTCAGAGAGAAGAGCTCCTGTAATTTCATGTCCTTTTGTAGCAAGTTCAAAATGGAGGGGGAAGAGAACTGGAACTCCTTTTTACCCCACTCTGTATGTGCCTTAGGCAAAGTCAACAAAATACAGTTGTGTAAGCAATAGTTGATAGAATGATTGACAGTGAAAACATTTGACAAGGCCCTATCATCTCACTCATCCCAGCAGACAAAGGCAGGCCCTGCTGCAGCAGGTGCTTAAACCACATTGTTGAGTAGTTAAGTGATGAGAGCACTTGGAGGCCAAGGTTCAGAGCTGTTCTGAGAAACTGGTGTGACCTGTCTGACTGCTGATATACAGTCTCATGCAAAGATTAAGGCGACGGGTGTGTGAAGGATGTTCTTTCAGTGCGCCAGTCACTTCGTCACACCCAAGCAAATGCCTCTGGTGTCAAGGAATACAATGTCACTAGGGCAACTGATTTTGAAGTCTCGGGCGAGGCCTCATCATGAGACCAGGTCTAATAGTCAATACGTTTTTCTTTACAGAAGCTCCAATAAAAGTTACACAAGCTAGAGAATGCAGTCTAATTACACTACATGCATAGGCCCAATATAATCACTAGTTCGGTTACATGCTGGAATTTGTCACCGTTTCATATCCGATAGAGAGCTCTATTCTATTTGAAAATACAGTGATGGCAACAATAAGTCAAAGCCTAAGGAAACCAATCACTTGGAATCTTTTTATTATAATAAGTCAAACAGTTTCTACAGGAGCTTCCTAAGTCTTTAGACTTTGAACTGGCACACTTACTACATACTGATCATCGTCAATACAAGACACACCACAAACAGGATGTCACCAACATCAATGGTGTAGTGAAAGAGGAGATCAGCTAATGTACGAGCAGTTTCCTGTCACATTGATCCATTTTGATGAGTGTTCAATGAGCGTTTTCCCCCAGATCTGTAAACCACCAAATCAAAAGCAGTCTAAAAACCGCCAAATCAAAAGCAGTGTAACAGTGCCCCTTTTTCCTAGAACAGGCCGCTCAGCCGTTCACTAACTTCCCACAACTTCTTGGCCACAGCGTCGTCTTTGCCTTTGGCAACCACGTCCTGCGGCGCACAGCAGAAGAAGTAGCGTCCACTCAGGGGCTCGATACCCTCCTGGAGGGCACAGTGGAGAGTGGTCTGGGCACCGGATTCTGGATCCAGGAACAACAGTCTAGCTATTGGCTCGATGATGAATCTCTGCCACAGGCTGCAGTTTCGGGATAGCTCTGTTTTCACTACTCCTACAGGGGGCAAAACATAATAGGTTAAGAAAAAGAATACAGGTGAACTTTCAATGATCCAACACAGGAAAACAAATAACTTTAGCATGTATCCTAGGATGTGTAGAGTGTATAAGGACTCACAGATATACCATTTAATAATCTTGATGGAAATGACCAACCTGGGTGAACACTGTAGCAAGTGACATTGGTACCCTTCAGTCTCTTGGCCAGCTCGTGGTTGAAGAGAACATTGCACAGTTTGCTGTTGCAGTACGCGTGAAAGAACTGCCAGCTGTACCTCCCAGTGCCCAGGTGTTTATTAGTGATAAGGGCATCAAAGTCGATGTTGCCCCAGCGATAGGCCATGGAGCCCAGTGTGACTACACGGCCCCCAGTGCCCTCCTTCAGGCGGTCCAGCAACAGACAGGTCAGCAGGAAGTGGCCAAGGTGGTTGACCCCAAACTCAATACCAAAGCCATCAGCAGTGCGCCCATCCGCCACCAGACCTGAAGGAGAGACCACAGATGGTTCAATAGCCTTTTTCTACTCATGTTTTCTTTTGAATAATATTAAGAGAAAAAAAATATGACCACTAACCAGCATTGTTAATGAGAAGATCCAGTCTAGCCTCGGTCTTCAGGAAGGTCTCGCTGAAAGAACGCACTGCCTGAAGGCTCCCCAGGTCCAACTGCATGTACACCACATCAGTGCTGCCTGTCTCCTGAAATCACTATTTGTTAGGCCTATATTTGCCAGACCTTATTTTCTTGTATTGAAATATTCCAAATGCCTTTGAAAGTAATTGAAATACCCTTAATAGTATTTGAATCCAGGTCTGATATTTACAGGCATACAATATTTTTAAATGATAACGTTACATCTCACTAATGAATATTCGAATACAAATGTGGAATTATTGATTTTTATAAGATTCTTGTACCCTTTTTATATCACTTATAGCAAGTTCTGCTTTCTCTTGGTTTCGGCATGCCATGATTACTCTTGCACCCCTCCTGGCAAGCTCCAGAGCAGTGGCTTTCCCAATGCCAGTGTTGCCACCTATAGGTAGAACACGACATTGACTCAGGGCACATAAAATATCAAAATACCATTCGGAGTTCCAGAGGCAAAACAAACCTGATTAAAAACCCAAAATAAAAAAACGTCATAGAAAGCATGAGACAGACAACACCAAATGAATGTATTATTTAGGTAAATATCCAAAATGTTATCAGACTTACAAAGCAGTCCAACATGTTTACAAAGCAGTCAAACATGTTTAAAGGCTAACAAACTTACCTGTTACTATTACAGTCTTCCCTGCCATCGCTGCATTTCCTTTAAATTTGGAGCTTTTGAAAATAGTTTTAACAAGGAGAATATACACTGCAACTACAACACCAGCTGCAACTAGTAAAGGTAACATTATGTTTTTTTGCACGGTCGTTGGTGTCCCGACTCAAACTCTGCTCGTGGAAGTGCAACCAGTGAATATAACATAGTCAGTTGCGAAGCAGGCTTTTTGTTAGGTTACCTGCCAGAGCTACCTGTCCCACCGGTTCCCTGCTTCCGATTGATCACCGTCAAATATTCTGACCAAACCGGTGTTGATGCGTTTCCCCATTTACTTCTGGAGATCTATACAATTGCGTCGTAGCAGAAAGGAAGAGGAAGAGAGAGGACCAAATCGCCGGAAAATATGTCGTTCTCCAGCAGGGGGCATTTTTTCGTTGTTTTCCCACCAAGCAAGGAGTCTTTGAATTAAGGTCAATGAGAGTGTCGAATTTGGTCGACAAAAAAATGAATGGCTTATTTTCTACGTGAGGTTTATCTAATATAAATGACTTAATCCTTAAATTGTTACACTCTAAAAAGAAAAGATTCCTGGAGTATCCTTTAGGGGTTCTTCAAATTTAAACAGAGGGGGAACACCTTTTAATGGATCCTCAACGGACCTTTTGAAGAACCCTTTGGGGTTAATTTTTTAACTACCCCCCCTCCCCAGTTATTAGTTTTATTAATAATAATAATAATACACATAACAACAATAACACTATATTTTAGTTTTCAGTGTTTATTATGATTTTAGTGGCAAAGCAGAATAAAAAAAATCAAAATATGAGGTAAACTCCCAGCAAGTCCAATGTGTATATCCTCTGGTGTGGTGATATTAATGTGTTTATGCTCTCTGTATCCATAACCAGAATGATTTTGCAGTGCATGGTGATAGAACAGGTTTTCTGTTATATTCATCAGAGGTGTAGGGAGGGTGAAGTCTGTGAATCCAAAAAATAGTAATTGTACAGATGATTAACAAAACATGCACATGACAGAATTCATACCTTGGTTTTTGTGGTGAATGTGAATGAAGAAAACTGTTTTGGTCATGGTTTTCATACACATACCTTGTCCATAATGTAGAGGCCTATGGGATATTCATTGAAGAGGTAGAACCTTTTGGGGCCATTTTCAGTGCCAAGAACCCTAAGGTTCTTCAAAGAACTTTGAGGATCTTAGAAGAACCCTAGCTGAACCCCTAATTTTTTGAATGTACAAGTGTACTGACACGTGACATGCCGGCAAGTTTGAGAAAAAACACTTTATGGGAAATGTTTCCAGATGGCTCATGGCATTAGGGCTAGTAGCATAGTATCTCTCTCCATTTAATACAGGTGATTGACGTCAACAACCCTCATCGAATATTTAAAAATGGGATTACAATAATGAGATGTATCCACCAATTCAAAGAAAGGATAAGCGGGAGCTGGACAGCCCGCTGTGCCGCTTTGTGGACAACGTCTCCCATATTTAGGGAGGAGAGACATGTATCTTGTCAGTATATCTATGGTCTTAGTGTACCTGACACAACCTGTTCTTCTTATGTGGGTTTTTTTATAGCTGACTACAACCTGAAAAGGTTGATTGCTCCCCACTACTGGATGCAGAAAATAAAAAGAGGAGGAAGAAGATCATCACACAAATAATAAGAAGTAAACCTCAGTAATTCAAATACACAGTAAGTATTTTTTCACTAGGACTCTGAGGGTTTCTAGATCCTGCACTTGGCGAATGGCACCCACAGCACAAGACTGCAGAGCCTCCACCATGACGACCAACACACTCCCACTTTCTTTCACTCTTTTCGCCGCCTAGGAGACACGCTGGACAGTGCTTAGCCTGGCGATCTCTTCCCTTTTCACCTTAAGAGGGCACTCAGGGGACTCGTGCATGTTCCCCACCACAATTCCAAAAATCGTTGTCCTCTTCTATTTTAGCAAAATGATGAGTCATATCCAGTTTCCTAAAAACACTTGATACATGTCCAAACGCTTTACAGTTTGTACATTGCAATACCCTGGGAACAAATGCTCTCACACAATAATTCATATAGCCCATCTTAAGAGACTCTTCATCTAAAAACAGTTGCACAGACATACTATCCTCCTTTCTTCCACTGACCATACGAGACAACCGACGAACACCTACTACTCCAGGAATTTCTCTTCATCGTCTCAACCTCAACTTCCCCACTGACCCCAGAAATCACTCCCTTAATTGGTGCCCTGCTCTGAAAATTGAAGCAAGTCACCCCTTTCTCCATCATTCTGGTGTGGCCCAACGCGTGCTCCTTTTGATGTTCCAATACACAGAAAGTCAAAACAATTCCACTTCTGGTTACCCTCATGGACTCCCCAGACCCAATGCTTTCTTTACCATCCTTGAAACATCAAACGGATCCCCCAGGTACATCTTCTTATCAATAAACCGCACTCCCACTACATACTGACTCGTTTTCCACTGTAATTTTAGCTCTCTTTATCTGATCTTTAGCGACAGTACTCCATCCAGTATTTTTATCAGTTTTGTCACTCCCATTTTTGCTAGCGCCATCAGACTCAAATTCGACCTCCGCTTCCACCATTTCCTCCTCGTTTGTCTCTCCTCGTTTTCGTCAACACCACACTGACACAACCTGCCTGACCGTGTCTACACTTCTGCGACTTATCATCACATTGAAAAGATCTAGACGCACAAAATTTGCATTGTGGTCTGAGGTCTGATTGTGTTCAAATCTGGCTGACCAGGAGGTGGTCAGGAACGCATTGTGTGCGGATGTCTCCTAAATCTGGACTCAGGGAGTCTACATGCATGTAGCAAAAAGTAGGCCTTGGTTTTGTAATCTAGGCTTCTCGAACTCAGCAGGGTATTACGTATCTCACCTGGTGTTGAGAACAATAATGAATAGGCCTATCTAGTCTGCTGTGTAAAGCCTTGTAGACTTTTCATCAAACGTACATTTCACTAGTAGCCTACAGGGTGCACTTAAAGACTCGGCATACCTGCCAAAATTTGAACTCTATTGAATCTCTGCACTACAAATTTGACTTTTCACCTACTACCAAAAACTTAAACTGAATGGAACAGATATCCACATTTCCAGCATTGAGTTGGACTTTAATACATATCTGTTAAAAATTATTAGGAAAAGCAACACATTTTCAGGATGTTCCCACCACCCACAAAATCTCACATCATAAAATCTAATCTCATCTAATGTAATGTTTCGCCTACAGGCTACACATAGGCTGCATTTACACAGGCAGCCTAATTCTGATCTTATTCTTCTTCTTTGAATTTCTATTGGCAGTCTAAATCCAAAGAGGTGTATTCCCGCCACCTACTGGGTGGGGTAAAAACTGAGAAACTTTAACACAGTAAAAAAAGGGAATAGGGGAAGGGTGAAAAAAAATACTCATAATATGCTTAAGCTCATATTGTCTAAGCCCCCCAAAATAAATAACAATAAAAACTCAAATCAATGTACTCCTTCAGTCAGTTTCAAATGTCTACTCAGATCACTACACAGGTTTTGGGGCCTGAGAGGGGGGAGTATCTTCTGACAGTATTCCATTTACGTCATTTAGCAGACGCTCTTATCCAGAGCGACTTACAAATTGGTGCATTCACCTTATGATATCCAGTGGAACAACCACTTTACAATAGTACATCTATATATTTTTTGGAGGAGGGGGAGGGTGGGGGGGGGGGGGGGGGTTAGAAGGATTACTTTATCCTATCCCAGGTATTCCTTAAAGAGGTGGGGTTTCAGGTGTCTCCGGAAGGTGGTGATTGACTCCGCTAACCTGGCGTCGTGAGGAGCTTGTTCCACCATTGGGGTGCCAGAGCAGCGAACAGTTTTGACTGGGCTGAGCGGGAACTGTGCTTCCGCAGAGGTAGGGAGGCGAGCAGGCCAGAGGTGGATGAACGCAGTGCCCTTCTTTGGGTGTAGGGACTGATCAGAGCCTGAAGGTACAGAGGTGCCGTTCCCCTCACAGCTCCGTAGGCAAGCACCATGGTCTTGTAGCAGATGCGAGCTTCAACTGGAAGCCATCTGCAATGTTTCAGATCTAATAACCTTTTTGCTGCTTTCACGATGATATCCAATTTCTTCGATTTTTATTAGTTTGTCCTTACAATTAATCACCTGAGCAATGAACGCAACAAAATCCATCCTCTTCAGCATTAGTATTTCAGGATCTTTGATCTGCTGAATGACATCAACAGGCTGCTGGTCATCCACTGCCATAGCTTCGTCATATCTACTCTCTCCTTCAACAATTTTCACTGCCTCCAAATAGGAGACCTGATCGACAGCCCTGATCCTCGCTACATTGACAAGTTTCACCCTGACAGGGCACTCAGTGAACTCTGAAACATGAAATTCTTATCTTTTCCCAATAATTGGTCTTTTGACCTATCAGATCTGCTCTTGACCCTTTGCTAAGCCACGCACCAAAATGTTGGGCAACCAATCGCAGCTAGCAACTGTCGTCGAGTCCAATCACCTAGGACAAACTCACGTTTGAAACATTTGAAAGCACAGCATTTTTAAACGGGCGGCAGATAGCCTAGCTGTTAGAACATCGGTCCAGCAACCGAAAAATCACTGGTTTCAATAAAGCTGAAAAATATGCCCTTGAGCAAGGCACTTAACCCTAATTTTCTCTAGGGGTGCCGTTCTACTATGGCTGACCCTGTAAAGCAACACATTTCACCGCACCTATGCGGTATGTGACAATAAAACATCATATATATTTTTATTTTAAACCCAGAGGCGCAACATTGCGAGACTTCCAGGAGTGCTTGCAAAACAGATCAAGCAGACCAGGCCCGGGGGTTTGGGGTTTGAGAAGTCAATGAGAGAAGTGAAAAATCTGTTTCCTGATTAGCATGGGGTAGTCTGATTAGAAGGGGGAGTTGGGCTTCCTGGGAACATCTTGTCCGAGGTTGCAACAGTAACCAAGGGGGGCGGGGCTTAGCAAAGGGTCAATTGGGAAAAATATTCTAATTGGGCTGCCTGTGTAAACACAGCCTTAGACAGACTCAAAATACCTACCAAAGCATCTCTAAAGCCTGTTGGGGCTAGGGGGCAGTATTTGCACGGCCGGATAAAAAACATACCCGATTTAAACTGGTTACTACTCTTGCCCAGAAACGTATAAGTAGTAGATTTGGATAGAAAACACTCTAAAGTTTCTAAAACTGTTTGAATGGTGTCTGTGAGTATAACAGAACTCATATGGCAGGCCAAAACCTGAGAAGATTCCATACAGGAAGTGCCCTGTCTAACAATTTGTTGTCCTTCTGTTGCATCTCTATCGAAAATACAGCATCTCTGCTGTAACGTGACATTTTCTAAGGCTTCCATTGGCTCTCAGAAGGTGCCAGAAAGTGGAATGGGGTGTCTGCTGTCTCTGGGCGAAGAACAGCAGGAGAATTTGTGAGTGGTCAGCCTGGGGACAGTGACACTGGAGATGCGCGTTCATGAGAATTCTCCATTTTTTTCTTTCAGCCTTTGAATGAATACAACGTCGCCCGGTTGGAATATTATTGCTATTTTACGAGAAAAATAGCAAAAAAATTGATTTTAAACAGCGTTTGACATGCTTCGAAGTACGGTAATGGAATATTTTGAATTTTTTTGTCACGAAATGCGCTTGCGCGTCACCCTTCGGATAGTGACCTGAACGCACGAACAAAACGGAGCTATTTGAATATAACTATGGATTATTTGGAACCAAAACAACATTTGTTGTTGAAGTAGAAGTCCTGGGAGGGCATTCTGATGAAGAACAGCAAAGGTAATCCAATTTTTGTAATAGTAATTCTGAGTTAGGTGAGCCCCAAACTTGGTGGGTGTTAAAATAGCTAGCCATGATGGCCGGTCTATGTACTCAGAATATTGCAAAATGTGCTTTAGCCGAAAAGCTATTTTAAAATCTGACACCGCGATTGCATAAAGGAGTTCTGTATCTATAATTCTTAAAATAATTGTTATGTTTTTTGTGAACGTTTATCATGAGTAATTTAGTAAATTCACCGGAAGTTTGCGGTGGGTATGCTAGTTCTGAACATCACATGCTAATGTAAAAAGCTGGTTTTTTATATAAATATGAACTTGATTGAACAAAACCTGCATGCATTGTATAACATAATGTCCTAGGAGTGTCATCTGATGAAGATCATCAAAGGTTAGTGCTGCATTTAGCTGTGGTTTTGGTTTTTGTGACATAAATGCTTGCTTTGAAAATGGCTGTGTGATTATTTTTGGCAGGGTACTCTCCTGACATAATCTAATGTTTTGCTTTCGCTGTAAAGCCTTTTTGAAATCGGACAATGTGGTTAGCGTCCCACCTCGCCCAGACAGGCTAAACTGTCGCTTCCCAAGGTAAACCAACAGGTTTATTTTAGTAATAGCTATCTCTGAATGTTGTGTAGACAATACAATAACAGAGGCAAAGATGGTATGGTGTGTTTTTTAATTTCCTTTATTGAACTTTTCACCAGAGGCTGGTGGGAGGAGCTATAGGATCCACATGTTAGCCTCAGTTCTATTTACCTCATTTAAACAAAACTTGCCATACATGTTTGACCATGGAAGAAGTGGCCAGGAAGTAACATTTTGGACCTGAATGCCAAATCCTTTAGGAGATAGAGGTGCTTAAAGTTGAAACATTTTGCATACCCCACCATATGATGAGACATCCATTTCTTTGTCACTGGAAAATAATAAAGGTTGAGTTTGATATGTTTTAAAAGCTTACAAACAGGGTTGTCAAACTATTTTATAATTTCTTGAAACATTGACATTTCATATTTTTTTTTACCTTTAACATTAAATGATCTAAAAACCTGTAAACTCAGAACTTTTTTTCATATTTGCATATGTTGTAGTTTAGACCCTACTTTACATCATCTAAGGTGTTTGTATTGTGCCTGCCATTGGTTGAGACACAACATGCTATTGAATACAGGGTGGGTGTCATTTCAATCATTGAAATATAATTAATTCAAACAACAGATATTCTCATTCAATAAACATTCCCTGATTTGTGGACCTCCAACCATCTTTGTGGTACCATTTGAAAGTTGACATTTCCATTTGATTCCCATTTTAGCACATGTATCAGCCAAAACATGACACCCCCTCTCTATTTAAGAGCATGTCCACTGGGCACAGATGTCAATTCAACGTCTATTCCAGGTTGGTTCAATGTCATTTAATTGAAATAACGTGGAAACAATGTTGATTCAACCCGTGTGTGTCACGCCCTGATCTGTTTCACCTGTCCTTGTGATCATCTCCACCCCCTCCAGGTGTCGCTTATTTTCCCCAGTGTATTTATCCCTGTGTTTCCTGGCTCTCTGTGCCAGTTCGTCTTGTATGTTCATGTCAACCAGCATGTTTTTCCCATGCGCCTGCGTTTCTATTCTCATTTACTAGTCCTCCCGGTTTTGACTTTTGCCTGTTTTTCTGGACTCCATTCCCACCTGCCTGACCATTCCGCCTGCCTGACCATTCCGCCTGCCTGACCATTCTGCCTGCCCTGACCTTGAGCCTGCCTGACATTCTGTACCTCTGGAACTCTGAACTGGTTTTGACCTTTTGCCTGTTCACAACCATTCTCTTGCCTACCCCTTTTGGATTGTTAATTAACATCTTGGACTCTAACCCTAACCATCTTCCTCCTGTGTCTGCATCTGGGTCTCGCCTTGTGCCCTTATAGTGTGTGCCCAACCGAGGGCGGGCACAACACAAAAACCTCAGTCAACGTAAAATAGGGTCCAAGCGACAATGCGTTTTTAGATAGTTGACGTTTAAAAAATTACATCTTTATTTAAGTTTTTTTCAGGAAATTAACAAATATTTTGACAACCCTGTTTGTAAGCTTTTAAATAATATCAATCTCAATTGTAATATTTTTACAATGATGAAGACCGATGTCCCATGATATGGTGGGGTATGCCAAATAGGTCAATTTTCAGAACTTTTATCTCTTGAATGTTTTGGCATTCAGGTCCAAAAAGTCACTTTCTGAGCAATTCTACAAAAGCCAAATATGTACTGTTTGGTAGCACCGTAGAGCCCTGACACACCAGGCGGGATTGCTTAGATGCTAAAAAGTGTTGAAGCATTGACCTGGGTGCAGGCTGTAACAGGTGACGTTTGTGCGATCCAGTCATTCCCCCGGGTACGAGCAATGCCGTCGGGGTACACCAAATAAAATCACATTTTTTATATATATATTTTTGAATTCTTCAAATTTTCAAACAGTCCATTTATATTTTCCAACGGGGCTATCCGTTTGGGTGAGTTTTTTTTCTCACCTGAGTAGCCTCGTTTCACTGCCAAAAAAATTAAATTAAACCATCTAGTGTTCAGCGAATAAACAACAAATGTCAAATACAGGTAGCTTAGTCAAATAATTAACATCCAATCACATTAACCGTTACTCTCTCGCGGGAATTCCACTAACGGTCCGTATGTAGCCAAACGTAGCTGCTACTCATTTTGTTATCTATACTGATGCCATGACAGGGAGACATAGTGGAGTGGTAACGCACGTGCAAGCAGTTGCTCCTGACGCCACTTGGGTACACTGCAGCATCTACCGAGAGGCTCTTGCTGCCAAGGTAATGCCTGACAGCTTGAAAGACGTTTTGGACACTACAGTGAAAATGGTTAACTTTGTTAAAGCAAGGCCCCTGAACTCTCATGTATTTTCTGCACTATGCAATGATATGGGCAACGACCATGTAACGCTTTTACAGCATACAGAAGTGCGCTGGTTATCAAGGGGCAAAGTATTGACAAGGATTTTTAAATTGAGAGACGAGCTTAAAGTTTTCTTTACTGACCATCATTTTTCACTTGTCTGACCGCTTGCATGATGACGAGTTTCTCACCCGACTGGCCTATCTGAGTGATGTTTTTTCTCGCTTGAATGATCTGAATCTAGGATTAGATAGGATTACAGGGACTCTCCACAACTATATTCAATGTGCGGGACAAAACTGAGGCCATGATTAAGAAGTTGGAGCTCTTCTCTGTCTGCATTAACAAGGACAACACACCCGTCTTTCCATCATTGTATGATTTTTTGTGTGCAAATGAACTCAAGCTTACAGACAATGTCAAATGTGATATAGCGAAGCACCTGAGTGAGTTGGGTGCATAATTATGCAGGTATTTTCCCAAAACGGATGACACAAACAACTGGATTCGTTATCTCTTTCATGCCCTGCCTCCAGTTCACTTACCGATATCTGAACAAGAGAGCCTCATCGAAATTGCAACAAGCGGTTCTGTTAAAATTGAGTTTAATCAGAAGCCACTGCCAGATTTCTGGATTGGGCTGCGCTCAGAATATTATGCCTTGGCAAATTGTGCTGTTAAGACACTGATGCCCTTTGCAACCACGTACCTATGTGAGAGTGGATTCTCGGCCCTCACTAGCATGACAACTAAATACAGACTGTGTGTGGGAAATTATTTAAGACTGAGACTCTCTCCAATACAACCCAACATTGCAGAGTTATGTGCTTCCTTTCAAGCACACCCTTCTCATCAACCTGTGGTGAGTTATTCCAAATTTTCGATGAACAAATACGTTTTTATATGTAAGATGGTTAAATAGAGAGCAAAATTATTGATTATTATATTATTATTTGTGCTCTGGACCACGAGCTGGGTTGTGACAAAAACTCACACTCAATCTTATATTTAATAAATGTATCGTATAGTGTGTGTGTGGCAGGCTTACAATGATATTTGAGAGTGCGCTGACCCTGGTGCTAGAGGGGGTACACAGCTGGAGGTTGAATGTTTGAAGGGGTACGGGACTATAATAAGTTTGGGAACCACTGATCTACACTGATTGAAGTGGATTTAACAATTGACATCAATAAGGGATCAATGTTTTCCCCTAGATTCACCTGGTCAGTGTCAAGGAAAGAGAAGGTGTTCTTAATGTTTTGTACACTCAGTGTATATTTATTAAGAAACCAACCAGCCATATTATCCATTGACATTTGCTCTGCTCGAGGGAGGATGCAACATGCAGCAATATCAGTTGTTCAATATAATGCTATGTGAAACAAATATCACACTCAAAACCGGACCCAGAGCAATACATGACTCACCGGTGTTGTCGATAAGAATATCTAGTCTAGATTCAGACCTCAGGAAGCTCTCAGAAAAGGATCGCACAGACTGGAGGATTCGAAGGTCCAGCTCCATGAACACAACCTCATTGTTACCAGTCTCCTGAGAGAAAAGAAGGACCAGTCAGATGCTCTGTGTGTCCCTCACTTAATAGAGTCTAATAAACTGTCAATGACTTTCTGACATGACCTCCCGAGTGGCGCAGCTGTCTAAGGCACTGCATCGCAGTGCTTGAGGCGTCACTACAGACCCGGGTTCGATACCAGGCTGTGTCAGAGCTGGCTGTGACCAGGAGACCCATGATGTGGTGCACAATTGGCCCAGTGTTGTCCGGGTTAGTGGAGGGTTTGGCCGGCTGGCATTTCCTTTTCCCATCATGCTCTAGTGACTCCTTGTGGCAGGCCGGGCACCTGCAAACTAACTCTGGTTGCCAGCTGGATGGTGTTTCCTCTGACACATTGCTGCGACTAGCTTCCGGGTTGAGCGAGCAGTGTGTCAAGAAGCGGCTTGGCAGGGTTGCGTTTTGGAGGATGCATGGCTCTTGACCTTTGCCCCTGAGCCGGTAGGGGAGTTGCTAACAAATAATTTTAATTAAAAAAAAATAATAATCTGACATGGTGAAGCTTAAAGATGGATCAGCTAAAGTGACCAGAGCACAACTATCTATCTGTCAAATGTGAATGAGAGGGACAAACAATGTGTGAGGAAATGTGAACATGACTGAGTGATATGGAATTACAGTAATATCATCCATGTATGATCCACTTGCGCCATCCTCATTCACCAGACAGTGTCATGCGAGACATATCAATGAATATTGATTCTGACACCTCTCTTATGTCACTGATGGCAGCTTCTACCCTCTGCTTATCTCGACAGGCTAATAACCCTCGCACCTCTCCTGCCCAGATCTAATGCTGTCGTTTTCCCAATGCCAATGTTAGATCCTGGAGAGGACACACCAACACAGATCTCAAGTTCATGTCCATTGCAAAATATATAATAATGTACAATAAATTACATTCCAAGAAAATGTATTGCGTAAAGTCATGTAGAATCAGTCTCATGTTACCACCAATAATAACGGTACATAACATTAGATCGGTTACTAACTGACTGTACATGATGATGCAAAATAATTGCTCACCTCAAGTGTCACAACTTGTTTTATAACGAACCAACTCACCAGTCACGATTACAGTTTTTTCATGCAATTTGGCAGAGCTTTTTCATCTTGGTAGATTGAGATACCAATTTAGAAGTACATAACTTGCGACGAGTCTAGCGTCGACAAAAAGCAGTGTGAACATTTTCGTACTGTATGTACTATCTTTCTCTGTGCATAAGAATGAACTACAGTGGAATTCAAATATATTTATCTATTGCGCAATGAACCTGGGCGCAATAGATAAATATATTGGAATTCCACTGTAGTTCATTGAGCTCAAAGGCACACTGTAACTGTATTGCGCCGAAAAAGCGACAGTGCAATGCCCCTTTTGGGTCTCGAACCCCGGTCTCCCAAGCCTTAAAGGTTGCAACACTATCGCCCTCCATTTGTGAGAGCATGTCCCCACTAATAACTTTACCAAGTCCCTCACATGTACTGTACATGCCTCTGTGATGGCCTAACAGGCAACATCCCATCTCACTGCTGACACCAGTGTAGCAACGTGCAATGTTGCAGGTCTCTCATCCCATAGGCAAGTTTGCTAACCACTGCACCAATAGGGTTAACCCATTTAGGGGAGATTGTAAACTTCTCATATAGAAACTTCATTGGGAGGAAGGATTTTTTAAATGCTTTTTACATTTGTAGCACAACCCATTTTTGAGAAAGTCATGATTAAAGTGGCAATTTTAGGCCCTTTTTAATACTATACATGCCTCCTGTAAGAACTTATGATCCATGATACAGACAACATCTTGGTGTCATACTCCTTAAAGTGTGCTCTCAAAAATGTAGTATGTCAAGATTCTGAAATACATTTTTCCCACATTCATTTATGACCCTGAAGAAGGCTGTGATGCCAAAACGTTGGCAAATAACAAATACATTACTGGGAGTTTATATATGGAGTGTGCAACTTTATTTCGATAGTTTACACATTCATTTATTCAACATAAAAAATATGAATATGAATATCTAAAAATTACCTTTGTTGATTTGGCTTATTTTTTCTTGACATTGATTGTAACAATATGCTCTTCAAACACATAACATTTCCAGAGTGGCTCTCTGGTACCTTTAAGATATATGACCCATTTTAAACATAGAAATTGACATTATAGGTCATTATCCAATCACAGATCCATTTTGCCATTCATTGAGCTGGTGGCGCTCATCAGAATTAGTGGAGAGCCCACTCTAGAAATGTGATGTGCTTGTAGACTAGTATATTGTTCCAACCAATGTCTTGAAATTAACTAAATCAAAAGGGGTACTTTTAAGATATTCCTAGTAATATTTTTTATGTTTAATAAATTGTGGAAATGTGTATTTCAGAAGGTAGATATACAGTGGGTATCAATATCTTAAGTATTCACCCCCCCTAGGATTTCTTCACATTTTATTGTTACAAAGTGGGATTAAAATGGATTTAATTGTCATTTTCTTAATCAATGGTCTACACAAAATAGTCTGTAATGTCAAAGTGGAATAAAAGATCAAACATTTTAAACATAAAACACTAATATTCCTTGATTAGATTAGTATTCACCCCCCTTAGTCAATACATGTTAGAATGACCTTTGGCAGCAATTACAGCTGAAAGTCTCTAAGAGCTTTGCACCCCTGGATTGTGCAATATTTACCCATTATTCTTTTCAAAATTCAAGCTCTGTCCAGGTGTTGGAGTTCATAGCTAGACAGCCATTTTCAAGTCTTGCCATAGATTTTCAAGCAGATTTAAGTCAAAACTGTAACTTAACCACTCCAAACATTGTCTTCTAAGTTGGTAAGCAACTCCAGTTAAGATTTGGCCTTGTGTTGTAGGTTATTGTTCTGCTGAAATGTGAATTCCCCTCCCTGTGTCCCAGACTGAAGAGGGGTTTCCTCTAGGATTTAGCCTGTGCTTAACGCCATCTCTTTTCTTTTCCTGAAAAACTCCCCAGTCTTTGCCAATGTCAAGCACACCCATACCATGATGCAGCCACCACGTTTGAAAATAAAGAGGCAGTTATTCAGTGGTGTATTGGATTTGCCCCAAACATAAGGCTTGCATTTAGGCCAAAAAGTGTATTCCTTTGCAGTATTACTTTAGTGCTTTGGTGCATGCAGGATGCATGGTTTGGAATATTTTTATACTTCTTTTCACTCTGTCATTTAGGTCATCACTGTAGTCACTACAATGCTGTGGATCCATATCAGTTTTCTCCCATCACAGCCATTGGACTCTGTAGCTGTTTTAAAATCACCAATGGCCTCATGTTGACATCCCTGAGCAGTTTCGTTCCTGTCCTGCAGCTCAGTTCAGAAGGACAACTGTATCTTTGATGTGTCTGGGTGGTTTAATACATCTTCACCATGCTTACAGACATGCTCCAGAACTTTGGCAACTAGTATTTTTTAAACCTCCCACTTTGGGCTGGTGTCAATGTGTAGGTCATACATGCATAATTGATGACCAGAAGGAGTCTTACCTCAATTAGCCATGAAATCCCTAGTTTGAAAGAGACTGTTTTCTGGAAGCTGTGCTACAACATTTTCCCCCACCTCGGCCAGCCCCCTAGCAATTCTAGTTTCGCCCCCTTACCATTTGAATGGCAGCTAGCAAGAAGCACCCAGCAGAGCGGGAAAGAGTGCAGTGACATGGTACACATATCTGCATGTGACTAGTTCAGGGACCACTTTTGGCTTGAGTGCTACAGTACTTTTTTTTTTAATATAAAATTCTCTCTTTAAAGAGATATTCAATGTTTGATTTGTTATTGCTACCCATCTATCAATCACTGCCCTTCTTTGAGGCTCTTGAAAAGCTCCCTGGTCGGTGTAGTTGAAATTCAACACTTGACTGAAGGACCTTGCATGGGGGATAGAGGAAGGGGTAGTCATTCAAAAATCATGTCAACCCCTATTATTTCACAGTGAGCCCATGTAACTTGTTAAGCCAAAATGTACTCCTGAACTAATTTATGCTTGCCTACACAAAAGGGGATGAATACTGATGCAACAACTATATTTTAGTTATTTCATTTATTAATTTGTAGAATTTTATGTTCACTGACATGAAGCATCTCGTGTAGATCAATGACCAAAAAAAAATACAATTAAACCCATTTCAATCCTACTTTGTAATGCAACAAAAATGTGATACCCACTGTATTCCATATAATAGAGTTACACTATGAGGAGTATAATGACAAGATGTCTATTATGTACAGTTCACACATCAGGTCTTACAGAAGGAATGTATAGGTCTAAAAAGGGCCTAAAATGGCCACTTTCATGATAAAAAAAAAGTTTGTGATACAAAATGTAAAAAACATGTCAAACATCCTTCCTCCCAATGTGAGAATTGCTAGAACAATCGGATACCAAAAATATTTTCGGGCTATGCTGGCATGGAATCGCCCAATTGGTTGTTAGCAACGAATGAAATGACAGAAGCCACGGTGTTCACTGACGCTTAAAAATCTTTAGGTATTTACAGTGACTATGACAGACAAGAAACCAAGTCAAAGTTGCTTTGTATTTACAGAGTACATGACAAAGTTCAGATGAATTACTTCTAAAAACAGACACTATTGAAAAAAACTGGACTAAAACTTTTGAAAACTACTGCACAAAATTCACATAAAGCACTGGAAAGATTTAAAAGCCAAAATGGCCATAATTGAAGTTTGCATACAGAATCCTATGCTTCCCTTGTTCTATGTTAAAATTATTCTTAATCATGTATATTTTGTGTGTGTGCATTTCAACACACACAACCATGTAAACAACATGTATGTATAAGCATGGATGTGTACACGTACGTTTGAATATAGTGCTACTACATTTTCAGATACAGTACACAAACTAAAATTATAAAAAGTAAATAAAAGTTGCATTTTCAGAGAAAAAAAAAGTTATGCCATCATTACTGGCAAAAATAGAATGATTGGAGTTCTTTACAAGTATGCTGGAAACCTGGTGATGTTTACATTTCTTCACATAATGGCAACGTTAAACCATCCCCTTTTTGAAAGCCAATTCAAAAACTTTCAGAAAATTGTCCAGTTACAAAAAATAACAATACAAATTGTATGTGCAACTTGCCCACAAAATCTGAGACTGAAAAATACTTCATTTCATGCAAATGTATGAACATCAAAAAAGCTCTCTTTTTTTGATGCAGTATACAAGTATAGCTGCTGAGGCTGGTTCTTGTTGCTGAGGGGACATGATTGGGCTAGGGGACAGGGTTAGGGTGCAGCACTGGCACTTGGTGGCGCTGGGAGGTGGACGTGTGCTTGTCAGAGGGTTCTGTTCCCTCCTGGCACTGGGGGGTGGCAGTGGTGGTAGTTGGGTTGTTAAGGGTTTCCTCTTTGGGCTGTTTGCAGGCAAACTCTGTAATACTGAAGACAAACTGCATGCAGCCCAGCTTGACGAAGCTGCCGTGGTGGAGCAGGGCAGTGCCCTCCCAGCCTGCCCCACTGCCCCCGATCAGACTGGAGCTGCTGGCCTTGCAGTCGCAGCAGGGGCTAGAAGGAGTCACCTGACACTGACTCATCACACCCTCCTCTAGCACCATGGGCTCCCCTGCCCCTTCCTCTTCCTGCTTCCTCCTCTTGCAGCGCTCTGCGGGTTACAAGCATTACAAAACACTCAGACCTTTGAACACCATCACCTGCCTCTGCTTTAACAACATTAGGAAACATGGCATCATGTCAGAGCATGGTCCTTTATCAGGTAAATGTTCATTCCTTCCTGTTTCTATAGGAGGCCATGAGAGGAGCTCCACTCACTGATAATGTTCTGCACTTTGGAGACCAGGCTGCTGGAGGGGCTGGGCCCAGTCTTCTCAGAGAAGTCACAGGAATACAGCACATTGTCCACCGTTGTCCCATGTTCACTGTAGTTGAGGAGCTCATACTGCTTGGTGTTCTGATCAAGGCAAGAGCAGTAACAGAATGACATTTTTAATTCACAGAGCAGCTTCTAAAACGAATCCTCGAAGCAAGAAAAAAATAGATATCAAATGTATTTATTCACAGTTCACAACTTATTGTAAAATGTATTCCAAAACCAAGTACATGTTTGAATGTGAAATGACCCACTCACCTCATCATAGAAGATGCAGGCATGTTTTCCTGAAACGTAATTACAATGACCATAGTTTGTAAGGCACACGTCCATGTCCGCACCTGCAAATAACAAGACATAACCTCAAGTCAGCAAAATCTGCCAGGGATGGAAGACACCTTTACATGAATAGAAGGTCCTGATATTGGGTCATGTTGTGTTATTTGGGATTTGGAGTGAATCTTACCAGTTCCTATGTACAGGCTTCTGTAGCACATACGGACAGCTCCTCCTTTCCCAGTCAAAGGATAAAACACAGCCCTGGCCTGGATATCCTTGTTTTGTGCTGAGAAAGAAAAACAACACATTCTCTTCCTCACAATGCTGCAATATACAGAGCAGTCAAATGTAACAATAAAGGATAAACTAATTAAGGGATGATTTTACAAACATGAAAGGGGGATAGAAGTAATGGACATCAATATAAATGGACAGAATAATAGGAGTGAAGATGGTAAGGTTAGTGAGGGAATGGACAGTGAGTCAGTGAGGTAGAAATATAGGGAATACAAAATGGTGTTAATAATGAACAAGGTTTTCTTACCTTCTGTAGGCTGGGGTTGTGGAACAGGAGGTAGGGTGATACAGCTGCTCTGTGGAGGGGAAGGAGCTTTAGGGCCAAACAGCTGCTGGATCCTCTGCCAGGCCAGGAGTTCAATGAACTTCTCATCCAGACTACTCATCTGAATCTCTGTGGAAAATAATCGTGTTGTTAGCAAAAAGAGAGTGAATTCAGTTAGTGTGGATCCAACTTTTCCTCACCGATCTAAAATGTGTCTTATTCAAATCAGGTGAGACTTACCACCGTGGCAGTCTGCCACAGCCTTCAGACGGCTGGACAGGTCTCCCATAGAGAAAGAGCTGGGGAGCAGAGAACCGCTCCTGGTGGTCACAGCATCACGACTGACTATCCCATCTGCTGGTGGGGTGGAGCCCAGCTTGGTCATCCCCTTGATCTGGTATGGTGCTCTGGGTGGAGTGAGGGCACAGGACCCCACGGTGCTGCTGCTACTGGTTAGAGCAGGGCCCTGTGTGCCTGGGGAGGGTCTGTGAGGTGGAGAGGGGCCTCTGAGGTCTGGTTTGAAGGGACTGGTGGATGAGGAGGCCGTCCCTTCACAGGGTCTTAAGAGGGTGTTCTCGGTCTTGACCACAGCTTCACCAGTGTGGTTGGGTAACTCCGGGCTGGAAGCTGCTGGTGTCTGAGGAACAGGCCTATCAGGACCTGAGGGCTCTCTCAGCTTGTGGAGGTTGTCCTGTCTGCAGGCCTCTGGACTCCCATTGGTCCAAGTCAGCTGCTCCTCCAGGGGACCGTTAACATTACTGGGCCCACAGTTGTGACAAGGCTTCTCTGTACACATGCTACACGTCCCTTCATTGAGTGCAGGCACCCCCTGGGGGCAAACTGCTGCACTGTCAGCTTTAGGCTTGGAGGCTGGCGACTCTGTCCGGTTAGAAGTGCACACAGCACTGCCCTCCTCTGCTGTGACACAGGGTTTGATGTCGGCCTTGTCAGTTTTCCCAGAGTCCCATTCGGACGACAGCTTCTGCTTGGCTGACAGATGTCTCACTATGCTGCACTGGAGTGTGATGACGTCTCTGAGCCACTAGGAGACAACACAGGGAAACAAAACACATTCAATCAGTATTAAAGATGTGGGATTTGTTTACTCTCATGAGACATTGTATATCACTGCTGGGTAACACGCCAGTTACCTACCTCCTGTTGCTCATCCTCACTGGTTAAGTGCTGAGAGGGTGTAAAGTGCTGCTGAGGGGGTTCTGAACTGCTGTTACAGACCAGCTCCCCATTGCGGATCCCTGCCGGGGCAATCATGGCCGGGGGACACTTGTACTGGGACTTTATAGAATCAGGGACCTGTCGAGAGACACACACACACGATGGGTCTAGTTACAAGATGTGACAACAGTGAGCAGAATGGTGTGTTACATGTCACCTCATCTGACAGAGGAAGCACTGTTGTAACCCACAGTAGTAGTACAGGGACTAGCAGGCTGACCTTGAGGGTTTTCTTCAGCTGTGTGTGGGCTCCTCGGCGGACGGGGGTGTTGAGACGATGCACCCGCTGCAGGAAGTCCACCTTGACGGCATGCTGGGACATCCTGTCCTGAAACTGGTCAAACAGCTGGCAGCGACCGCTCAACGGCAGGCTCCTCTGCTTCAGCTGGGAGAGAGGGGCACAATCAGGTCAATACCATTAAAACATCATCAACACGTTTTCAATACGTAGATGTGTGTGACCATAAAAAATTAAAAAGCTGTCAGTACAGGCTTTAGCTTACTTACCACCATGTGTTCTATGTGATTGGGACACATCCACTTGCCCACAGGCATGGCAGTAAGAGGGGGGTCCAGACAGTCCATGTGGAACAGGAGGGGGCAATAGTCACACTGGATTAATGGTGCCAACCTGCAGCTCCTACAACACAGAGGAGATTCACAAAAACACAGGTTAGATTTATGACTGAAACAAATAAACTGCTAAATATCCTCAAAATAGAGCTAGGGGTAGTCTGCTCTAATAGTTCAGTGGAAAGAGGGGGTCACTTGAGGGCCAGAGACAAATGGATTTCCAACCCACACTAGCTAGGTTTCCATCCAAATGGCGTGGAGTGTGAGGTGGAGCTCTCGGGCTCCGAGCCCTGGGAGTCGTCCTCCACGTCTAGCATGGTCATCATCCATGTCGTTCATGCGAATATTCTAAAATATGCATAAAGAAAATATGTACATTTTCCCTGCAGTGGGGTTTCCACCAAACTGACTTGTTGCAGATAAAAATCAGCGCGTGATGACATAAGCGGAAAATCCCATTTTGTGTGCGTACATTTTCATGTACCAAATAAAAATCAACAAAAGGTCAATGTGTTTCCATCGCATTTTCAATTCTACTGATAGTTGGGTCACAGAAACTGTTGCATTAAAATAGCAAAATGTGCCTACTCTAGACTTGGCACATGTGCTCTAGCCGACAGATACAGTGTGGGTAGCTAGTCAACATGACCAGATCATTATCGTTAAGAGCGAGAAAATGTGGACTTGTCAAATGGCAGTCAAGCATCGATGATCATGTCACCAGCATAATGTCACCTTGATATTTATTGGAAAGGAGCATCAAGCTCATAACATGCACTTTCAACACCCTGTGAAGTTCATCACAACTTCATTCATATGTAGCCTAGACTAATAAACTGCATGGTTTCCTGAGTCGTAGTGGGAGGATCACACAAACCATATCATTGTGGCGACTCGTTTGCTTCGATGTCAGTATTTGAGCATAAAGGCATTTCCACCACCATTTCTCACATAATACATTTTACAGACAATAAAAAAAATGGCCCACTATGTCAAATTAACAAATTCTCTTGGCATTTATAAAATTATACCAAAACTTCCTGTTTCAATCACAGCTGCCGTGATTTTTATTTTATACGGTATGGCTTTACTTGCATGAAAACTGTGGATGGAAACGTGGTTACTGTCTGGAATCCTGGCAGAGTGACTGTCTGTGGCAGAGACCCTAAGCCAGGCCCCATCATTCCAGAATATATAAAATGCTCAGTGAGATAGTTTGAATTCCCCTGTCTCTCTGGCCAGCCATGTGGCTGTGCATTCTGTGGTATTCCTGACATAGCCAAGGCTCTGATGCCAGCTCATAGAGGCACTCTAGAGTGTGGTAAATAACACATAAAAACAAAACTACAGAACATTTTGGTGCCTCGCTGAAAAAAAAGAAAGTCAGGACAAACTCTACAACCCCTCTAAAGAATATACAAAAATAAAAGGGTCTGTCAGTCAGGCAGTTTAAAAAAGAAAAAAAATCTCACCAGAAAAAACCCCCCACCTCAAACACATTCAGAAAGTATTCAGACCAGTTGACTTACTCCACATTTTGTTAAGTTATAGCACTATTCTAAAATGGATTAAATAAAACATTTCTCAATCTACACACAACACCCCATAATGACAAAGAGAAAACAAGTGTTTAGAAATGTTTGGCAATTTATTAAAAATAGAAAAAAACAGTAATACCTTATTTACATAAGTATTCAGACCCTTTGTTATGAGACTAAATTGAGCTCAGGTGCATCCTGTTTCCATTAATCAAGGACCTTGGTCAGGGAGGTGACCAAGAACCCAATGGTCACTCTGACAGAGCTCCAGAGTTCCTCTGTGGAGATGAGAGTACCTTCGAGAAGGACAACCAGCTCTGTAACACTCCACCAATAGGGCCTTTATGGTAATGGCCAGACAGAAGCCACTATTTAGTAAAAGGCACATGACAGCCCGCTTGAAATTTGCTAAAAGGCACCTGGTCTGATGAAACCAAGATTGAATTTTTTTGGCCTGAAGGCCAAGTGTCACGTCTGGAGGAAACCTGGCACCATCCCTACAGTGAAGCATGGTAGAGGAAGCATCATGCTGTGGGGATGTTTTTCAGCGGCAGGGACTGGGAAACTAGTCAGGATCAAGGGAAATATGAACGGAGCAAAGTATAGAGAGATCATTGATGAAGAGTGCTCTGGACCTCAAACTGGGGCAAAGGTTCACCTTCCAACAGGACAACAACCCTAAGCACACAGCCAAGACAAAGCAGGAGTGGCTTCAGGACAAGTCTCTGAATGTCCTTGAGTGGCCCAGCCAGAGCCCAGACTTGAACCCGATCAAACATCTCTGGAGAGACATGAAAATAGCTGTACAGCGACACTCCCCATCCAACCTAACAGAGCTTGAAAGGATCTGCAGAGAAGAATGGGAGAAACTCCCCAAATACAGGTGTACCAAGCTTGTAGCATCATACCCAAGAAGACTCGAGGCTGTAACCACTGCCAAAGGTGCTTCAACAAAGTACGGAGTAAAGGGTCTGAATACTTATTTAAAATGTGATATTTCAGTTGTTTATTATGTATACATTTTCAAAAATGTCTAAGCCCGTTTTTGCTTTGTCATTATGGGGTATTGTGTGTAAATTGATGAGGGGGAAAAAACGATTGAATCAATTTTAGAATAAGGCTATAACGTAAGTTTTTTTGGGCAAAAGGTCAGAACTTCTGAATGCCCTGTATATACATGTATATAGCGCCCCTTGTGTACACTTACGGTAATACGGTATACACATGTACGGTACAGAAACGGTATGATGTATGAAAACGTTAATACCGCCCAACAGTAGTATATTGTATATTTTCATAGTAAACCATGCAATCATTTCTATGCCTTTTTCATGAGCGTCAAAACAACTGTGAAATAATGTGTGATCTGCATATAACTGGATAACGTATCTCCTTTCCGGATTTGTTCTCTAAGCCTAGTAATGTATGTAACATCTGGTGCCAAAAAAATCCCAGTTAGCCTACACAAAAACATTTGGTTTATTAAAAGAAAGACACTGATATTTGGTTATTAAAAGACTGGTCTTTCTGTTGTCCGTACCTGCCACAGGGATAGCAGACCTTCACCGGTAGTGGGACCAGCCCGTTGTGGTCCAGCTCATGCTGCAGTCGCTTCACATTCTTCCCTGTCATCTCATCTCTCCTCCTTTTTTTACTGGTTCCTGGAAGTGCAGTTGTGCAGGTGAGCTCATTGGGGAGCTGGAACTGCGTGGGGTTCCTCTCCATGGCTGCTGCTACCAGAAGGTCAAAGGGCCTCTTGAGGTGTGGGGTGGAGCTCTCGGGCTCAGAGCCCTGGGAGTCGTCCTCCACGTCTAGCATGTCATCATCCATGTCGTTCTGCTCCGAGGGCGTGGCGGTGTCTGTGGAGGCGGTGGAGGTTGGGGTGTTGGGTCTACTGTTGGGCCTCCTCTCCAGGAGACGGACCTGGGCCACAGCTGCAGCTCTCAGGCCTGTGGTGCCTCCTACTGCTGCCGTGGGGTCCAGCCTCAGGGTGCCTGGGGCCAGCTCTAACTCTACTGCAGGAGAGGGAGACTGCTTAGACAGCTGGCGGTCCAGCAGACCATTCATCTGCTCCTTCTTTAGCTCCCGCTTCTATGACACAAGAAACACAATGTGTTAACAGTCTGAACAGCCCTGATTAAACCAGTCTCACCAAACTAATTTTGATTTTTATTAGGATCCCCATCAGCTGACGCCAATGGCGGCAGCTAGTCTTACTAGGGTCCAACGTATAACAAAAAATACATTACAGAAAAAAGACTTAACACCGCCATGCAATCTCCATAGACAAACATTGGTAGTAGAATGGCCTTACTGAAGAGCTCAGTAACTTTTGACGTAGAACCGTCATAGGATGCCAACTTTCCAAAAAAGTCAGTTTGTCAAATTTCTGTCCTGGTCAACTGTATGTGCTGTTATTGTGAAATGGAAACGTCTAGGAGCAACAACAGCTCAGCTGCAAAGTGGTAGGCCACACAAGCACACAGAACAGGCCCGCCGGGTGCTGAAGCGCATAAAAAAATAATCTGTCCTCGGTTGCAACACTCACTACAGAGTTCCAAACTGCCTGTGGAAGCAATGCCAGCACAAGATCTATTCATCGGGAGCGTCATTAAATGGGTTTCCATGGCTTAGCAGCCGAGCAGCCACACACAAGCCGAAGCTCACCATGCACAATGCCAATCGCAGGCTGGAGTGGTGTAAAGCTCACCACTATTGGACTTTGGAGCAGTAGAAACATTCTCTGGAGTGATGAATCATGCTTCACCATCTGGCAGTCCGGACTAATCTGGGTTTGGCGGATGCCAGGAGAACGCTACCTGCATACTATCAACTGTAAAGTTTGGTGGAGGAAGAATTATAGTCTGGGGCTGTTTAATTTTTTGGCCTAGGCCTGTTAGTTCCAGTGAAGGGAAATCTTAACGCTATGGCATATGACATTCTAGACGATTATGTGTTTCCAGCGTCTTGAAAAAAGTTTGGGGAAGGACTTTTCCCTGTTTCAGCATGACAATGCTCCTGTGCACAAAGCGAGGTCCATACAGAAATGTTTTTTTCCCCCCCGAGATTGGTGTGGAAGAACATGACTGGCCTGCACAGAGCCCTGACCTCAACCCCATCGAACACCTTTGGGATGAATTGGAACGCCGACTGCGTGCTAGGCCTAATCGCCCAACGTCAGTGCCCGACCTCACTTGTGCTTGTGGCTGAATGTAAGCAAGTCCCTGCAGCAATGTTCCAACATCTTCTGGAAAGCCTTCCCAGAAGAGTAGAGGCTGTTATAGCAGCAAAGGGGGGACCAACTCCGTATTATTTCCATGATATTGGAATGAGAAGTCGATGAGCAGGTGTTCACATACTTTTGGTCATGTAGTGTACATGTCAGTACATACACACAAAAAGTAGGTCACATATCCAAATGACAGAAACAGTCAACATAACACCTCACAAACAAAAGGTTATCCCTTCCCATTTTTTAACACAGATTTGACTCACCTTCCTACGCACCATGCAGCGATGACACATCCAGTCTCCGGGGGGAAGCATCTCCTTACTCAGGGGTGGGTTGCTGCAGGGAGTTCAACACAAATCAGCAATTCATAACGTCCAATGCCCTCACAATGTAACCTGGTTTACAAGTTCCAGAGGTATGACTTTAAGGCTATTTTCCTACATCGAAATAAATGTGGAAATGCTAGAGACCTGTAGTTGATGAAAGCCAGGGGAGAGGGAATTAATTCAAAGGGCTCTTTTTGGGCAGAGTGCCAAGGTCCCTGGGCACAGTCTCACAGTTCCGTGGCAAAGGTATGTGTTGAATCTATTGAAAAGGCTGTTGGTCCAAAACCAACATCGATTCATTCAAGCTTTCCAAGAAAGACCGACTGCAGTGATGTAAAGAGAGGAGCACTACCGTAATAAATGAACAATTCACTTTCCTCAGCAAAAACCTTTCATGCTCTATGAAACCGTTGAGGAAACAATCCAAGGGCATTGACAACACTATCCTAGAAGCAAAACAATTAAAAAATAAACTCTGCCGAACTGTAGTCCAGGCTAAGAGTAGAAAGGCCCTGGTAGGTGCTTCATGACACCAGGCAGCAGCCCTGGTCTGCTCAGCCCACTGTCCCAGAAGCACATGCCATGCATGGTTAATGATTATTTATACCGTCAATGAGGCAGCACACTGCACAGTTAGGTATCCTGAGCTCCTCATTGCCTCAGCAGAAAGCTCAACTAAACCTCGCCAACATCTGCAAGCTCATTAAATACTGGAAATGGCTGTTAGGAGAGGAGTAAGTGGTGTGTGGACTAGAGCATGAGCTAAATGCATGCTAAAAATATGTCTTCCTTGACTGAAGAGAAGCATGGCTAAGTAGCTGAAACATGGCAGTAGCTAAGTGCAGAATTTAGTGCAGACATGTCTTCTGTACAGAAAATGGTCAACAACACAGCTACAGTAGTTATATAAAAGTACAAAGCTACAGAGTTTTAACATGTAGACCTAACCAATAGGGTGGCAGAATACACACCATGTAGACCTAACCAATAGGGTGGCAGAATACACACGCAGTGTTGAAAAACTGAGCTACAGCGCCACAATGTGGCAGCTATTGTGCATTCGATTAGCTGACAATAGTTAGCAGGAGTTAGTCTGTCAGTAGTCAACTGCTTCAAACAAAGTTAAGTCAACCACAAATGCTGCCTTGCACGTTGGTAGGAACACTGGGAAGTCATTACTGTAAATGGAAAGATATCAATCATAAACATACCAGCACTGTAGATGAAAGGCGGCGGGACAATGATCACAACAGAGGAGGTCACCTCCTTCTCTGCAACTGTCACAGGTGTCGTGATTCGTGGCTCTCCCCACTCTCCGTGCGTTTTTATCTGGTTTCCGACCTCTTTTTTCTCCATCTTCAGACTTGGGAGGCGCGAGCAATGCTTGTATTTGCTACAAAGTATCAGCAAACGAGTACAGGGATACATCTGATTATCTGCATTGTTGCACAGTATCTACTGTAGTGTCAAGTCTGCCACACAACAACAAACCAAATTTAATGAGCTAGCTACAAAATAACACCTTCAGTCAATGGTTTGACTTGAGACTTTTTGATGACATGACTTCTGGCAGAGGTTAGCTAAAGAGAGCAATGGCGTCCTGTAGAGTTAGCTAGAGAGCTAGCTACAAACGTTGCACTGCCACTGGGCCCTAACCAACTACCAAGCAAGCTTCTACTAGAAACAAAAATAAAAGAGAACAAAAAACGTATAGTTATTTTCTCATCATGATAGTAATAGTAAAGGCTTTACCTGCATAAGACCACCAGAAGTGTCAAGATCGTAGACAATCGTTGGTGTCTCCATTTTATCCCACATTCAAACACAGCCGAAGTGAGCAAGCAATCAGCTCTGTTTAACGAATACTTCAAGCAATGTCTGACAAGAGGCGATATCCTCACTGTCAGCAGATTATTTCCCAAACAACAATGTCTTGAAAAAAAAACAAGTTCCTATTGGTTAGTTTGCTAACTGTTAGTTAAATGGAGAACACACTGTTGTTCCCAGGAAGAGCCAAAGCCTCCCTTCAGTTCAAAGACGAAGTCCTTTCTTCATGAAATCCTTGGCTTAGCTAGCTAACGTTAGCATGGTTGTCCTTAATAGTTTCCCTTCCGCTTCGTTGTCCCAACTGTGTAATGCAAAAAGGCAAAACAGTACTTCTCTTGTTGCCAAATTGGAGAAAAGATAAGGTACAATACCACAGATATTTGGCTTTTGGACTTACTACTGAGGCCTAGCTTTGTACATGATGGTGCTTGTCCCTACGCCGGTGGTTGAAGCTAACGTTAGCTATGATGCTGTTTATAGAGGCAGAGGTATATCTGTTCCCTTCCATATTAAATACGGCTATAAAATAACACAGTATCTCACATACCTGACATATACTTGCAAATAGATGAAGTACTGTCCTTGTATACGGGTAAAAACAGTGCCGAAACTGTAGAAAGCTAAATGGTTATTGTTGTTATGAAGAAACACTAGCTAGCTTGCTAAGCATCACCCCTGATACTGCTTTCTTCAGCCTCACCATGGAGTTGGCGCAAATTTGCGTAGAACGACGTTTTGAGCATGCGCTCTTCAACCGCGCTCTCATCTTGGTAGAGGCAAAAATGGGCGTTTCGGGTAGCAGCTTGAGCTTTGGGTACAAAGAACAAGATAACCTAGAACATAATAAAAATATTGTCATCCGTGGAAAATAATTGTCATAAATCATATCAGGAATTTGGTTGTTCTGTTAGGGTGAACAATGATTGCAAGCGTATTGACTTTGGCAACTGTAACTGGCCAGAAAACAAACGACTCCTAATTTCCCTTGTTCCAATAGTAAATCTGCATCCTTCTATTTGTCCTTCCGACGAGGGGGTAGTCTAGGCCCAGTATAAATTACAGTCAATCGTCCTATTGACTATTCCTAGGAATCCTCATGAGGGTGTTGCCCTTTTCAATTTTAATTAAGGGAAATCATGGAATAAATTAGAAATGGACCAATTTTATTCATGAGGATTTATTTAAATTGGTGAAAATGATCATTTCCAAAAAGTCCTGGAGCTCTTGATTTAAGTGGGCCTACATTCAATAATCTGTCCCAACAATCTTCTAAAGTGTATTTTCCTTACCTCTATTCACTCACAGTTAGAGAGAAATCGGAATATGGGCAGCCCTAATAGCGTTAGTTTCCTCACCTTACCTCCAGTGGCGATTTTAGCACGTACATTTTGGTGGGGCAAAAAATACAAAAAAGTGGGATGCATGCCAGAAAAGCCACTACACAACACAACACTAAACAAGACATTAATTGCACTATAACGGCAACAAACGGTGCCCACAAACTGTCAGGGCCTACATAAAGCTGTCCCAACAGCAGTCCCAACATCTTACACTGCTACACCTGGCTAACAGCCGAGCCTTGTCTGGCAGCGAAACAGTTCATTTAGGATGACGAGCGGATAAGAGGCAAACTGTAATTTCAATTAAGACATTAATGAGCGAGCTAGGACGGAAGTAACGTTAGTCAATACAAATATTTGTTTAGATATTGAAATGTACAGCTTTTCAATATCAGCTTTTCCGCAAGGGGGGGTTCAATATCAGCTTTTCCGCCAAGGGGGGGTTGGCGCCCCCCCTTGGGCTGTGCCGTGGCGGAGATCTTTGTGGGCTATACTCGGCCTTGTCCCGGGATGGTATGTTGGTGGTTGGAGATATCCCTCCAGTGGTGTGGAGGCTGTGCTTTGGCAAAGTGGGTGGGGTTATATCCTACCTGTTTGGCCCTGTCCAGGGGTTTCATCGGATGGGGCCACAGTGTCTCCTGACCCCTCCTGTCTCAGCCTCCAGTATTTATGCTGCAATAGTTTATGTGTCGGGGGGCTAGGGTCAGTCTGTCACATCTGGAGTATTTCTCTTGTCTTTTCCGGTGTCCTGTGTGAATTTAAATATGCTCTCTTTAATTCTCTCTTTCTCTTTCTTTCTTTCTCTCTCTCAGAGGACCTGAGCCCTAGGACCATGCCTCAGGACTACCTGGCTTGATGACTCCTTGCTGTCCCCAGTTCACCTGGCCGTGCTGCTGCTCCAGTTTCAACTGTTCTGCCTGCAGCTATGGAACCCTGACCTGTTCACCGGACGTGCTACCTGTCCCAGACCTGTTGTCCCAGGCCTGCTGGAACCCTGACCTATTCACCGGACGTGCTACCTGTCCCAGGCCTGCTGTTTTCAACTCTCTAGAGACAGCAGGAGCGGTAGAGATACTCTCAAAGATCGGCTATGAAAAAGCCAACTGACACTTACTCTTGTGTTACTGACTTGTTGCACCCTCGACAACTACTATGATTATTATTACTTGACAATGCTGGTCATTTATGAACATTTGAACATCTAGGCCATGTGCTGTTATAATCTCCACCCGGCACAGCCAGAAGAGGACTGGCCACCCCTCATAGCCTGGTTCCTTTCAAGGTTTCTTCCTAGGTTTTGGCCTTTCTAGGGAGTTTTTCCTAGCAACCGTGCTTCTACACCTGCATTGTTTGCTGTTTGGGGTTTAAGGCTGGGTTTCTGTACAGCACTTAGAGATATCAGCTGATGTAAGAAAGGCTATATAAATAAATTTGATTTGATTCAGCGACAGAATTCAGAACATGGGCCGTTCTTAAAGTTTTCTCCCTGTACACCAAGTCAGAACCGTGGGATAAATAAAGGGAGCATATAAGCAGACAATGAA
Organism: Salmo trutta; assembly: GCF_901001165.1. Lineage (NCBI taxonomy): Eukaryota > Metazoa > Chordata > Actinopteri > Salmoniformes > Salmonidae > Salmo > Salmo trutta. The sequence goes on along the minus strand of NC_042975.1, from coordinate 40,237,642 downwards.
AGCTCTTACAATATTCTATGGTTACATTTCTCTTAAACAGGTTATAGGCTAGATGTGCACCACCAAGTCAGAACAGTAGGCAAAATTAAGAGGGGTAAATAGAACAAAGTATTAGGGTGAGGCCCACGGGCCACTAACATCTTACTACACAACATACACTTAGCAGTACTTTCTTAGCTACAGTATACATATCTTCCTGGCATACTACATCATTTATGCAGCAACATACAATACATTTTTGGACTCACCTTGTTGTGCTGTGCTCACTTGAAAAGGAAGGTGGTGCGGCGGTCCTTCGTGAGCAAATTTTGTCATCAAAGTCTGGCATTCTCTGGATTTATAGTGCTTTCAAAACATCTGGAGGCTGGATTTACAATTCCGAGTTGGATGACCGTTCAAAACTAATTTTCCCAGTCGGAGCTTGTTTATTCCCGACTTCCCAGTTGTCTTGAACACACTGAAGTCAAGTTTTTGCAGTTCCGAGTTAACAGTTGTTTTGAGCGCGGCACAAATCATGCTTCATTGAAAGCATGGCCGATGTTGAATGTTTATCAATTTAAACTTGGAAAAGAGCCCCTTGATCCCAGATTTGAGAACAAACAGACACTGTCACTGATTCCTTTCAAACCACTCATTGAATTTTTGATTTCCAACTTGTTGTGTAATGTTTATGTCCAATGGCTGAAGAGCACCGATACGTTTTATCTATAATTTCTCTTCATTATTTCTCTTCATATGACAAGGATTAAAAAGTATTTGCCAGTAGATAGTCAACTTGATTCATGATGATGACTGCTAGCTAAGATTTTGAAAGTATGATGTTGACATGATCAGTCCAATCAAAGCTGCTGTACATATAACGTGATTTGATGTCATGTAATCTGTGGCCAATGACCTTGAGCCTTCTTGGATGGGCACTTCTAACTCTATGGCAGCACCCGAAGGGCTAGAATTTTCGAGGTCTCCTCTTAGACTTTGCAGTGACGTAGTGTTGAGTGCTGGCTTGCCCCACCACCACAGAAAGCCTCGAGCTAGGCTGAAACACCTGCATTTTGGAGCCGCCTTACTCAAGAAAACAAAAAAGAGACAATATTTGTATGCACCTTTATTAACTCAATGATATATATTATTTTTTACATTGTTTGCAAACTGATATGTGACAAGTATTAATGCCAAAATAACATGCAAAACAGGCATATATTTTGTGTTATTTGTAAAAAAAAAAAAATGCTAAAAATGTGGGGCTCGAAACGGGTGGGGCAGCCCGGAATCACGGGTCGCCGCTGCTTACCTGGTATATTAATCCATCCAAATCACTCCTTATGGAAATGTATGCAAAAATATGGATTTCCTGGAGAGGGATTAGGCAGTGTGTGAGTGCATAAATAAAGTTGTGAAAACTGGAAACTGAGATTAAATTCATAATGACAACCCCCCAAAGGCAAACTTGTGGCACCCACAATAATCTTCATCTTTATTTAAAAATGTCTGTGTCAGAGTGAAAAACGTTGCATAACTTATTTATAAAATGTATTAATATTTAATATCATGGTATTTATCACATCTAATTCACAAGAAATTAAAGACAAACAAATTGGTAAATAGATATCTTTCCAACTTTATTTGTATTATTCTTCTTTTTTAATGTACCCAAAGTCAATTGACTGACTCACTCATGTAAAGGTGCATTTCACATTTATTTTGGACCATCAATGCAATCAATCAGCAGGATATGACAGTTCTATGTCAGAAAAAGGTTCTTAATTTCTTGCAATTCTGTAAATAATTTTTAAAGGATCTGACTCTCTGGGAATATTTCACAGTAATGCAGTACTTTTTATTCATATTTTGAGTAATAAAATATACACCCACCCTACAACTTAGTCTGAATTTACAATTGCTGGGCAATCATCGTTTTGTACTAAACAGTGGGGTCCGGAATTATTGACACCCTTGATAAAGATGAGCAAAAATGACTTTATAAAATAAATTATTAAAATACTAAGCTAAATTCTATACAAAAAAAATTAACAAGTAATGTAATATTTTTTATCTCAAAAAGGTAGGAGTCAAAATGATTAAGACCCCTGTTTTCAATACCTCACCTTGCAAGGATAACGACAGCCTTTAAAACATATATTTTACGAGTTGGAGAACACATTGGGTGGGATCTTAGACCATTCCTCCATACATAATGGTTCCGAATCCTTAATATTTCTGTCTGTGTTTATGGTCATATCCCTTCAATACAAACCACAGGTTTCAATGGGTTTTAAGTCCGTAGTGGGTTGTAAGTCCATTGCGAAGTGTTCATTGGAAAATGCTAACTCATTTCTGGTTTTTAGTACTACAAGCTGTGGTTTAAATTTGAAAAGGGCACTCCTTGAGCATCTGTGCAATAGATATCTAGGATCTGTAAGGATTCTGTAAGGAGGAATGATCCCTCCCAATGTGTTCTCCAACTCATAAAACATTTTAGAAAAAGGCTCAGTGCCATTAGGTATTGAAAGGTATTCAAAACAGGGGAGTCAATCATTTTGATACCTACCTTTTTGAGGAATAAAACTAAAAAATGAAATCTCTTTCTCTGAGCAATTGTATTGGTATAAACTAATATAATTTCCCACATGTTTTGTTGCATACAATATACAGCAGCTCAATATTTGAATTAGATATTTTATACAGTCATTTTTGCTAATCTTTATCAAGGGTGTCAATAATTTCGGACTCCACTTAATGACCAATGAGACTGTACATAATGATACCAAAGAAGTGAGTACATTTAACATTTATAGAGCCAACAACAAAGATAAACAATCAAAATAAAACCTGTTGTGACTTTGCAAACTCAAATTGGACTGGAATGGATTGTTTATTTTACAAAGAGAAGAAAAGTACACAAGGTTTGAATATCTGACATGCTGTTTGATGTCAGCAAGTGTTGTGGTTGGAGTTCAAGACTTTAAAGCTGCAGTATGTAACTTTTTGGTCGACCAAATTGACATAGAAATGTGAGTGATAGATCTGTCATTCTCGTTGAAAGCAAGTCTAAGAAGCGGTAGATGCGCGCTATTTTTATGCTTCCCATTTCATTTTCGCATCTTTTACTTTCGGTTTTGTACACCAGCTTCAAACAGCTGAAAATACAATTGAAAAGATATTTCACAGCGGGTTAGATGGTACAATGTTTCTCTACACTAAAGATCACTTGTTTTGTCACATGAACTGAAATTAAGCAAACTATTAGAATTAGAACAACCAAGAAATTGCAGAGCGATTTCTGCATATTGCACTTTTAAGCAGTGCATTTTCTAGTGTGGAAAGACAGAAACTAATGACAGCAATGAACAAGGGGTGGCCCATGAGCATTCCTATGTACATGAAGATGGTGTACTTTACGGAATAGCACTTTGTAGAAGATGGCATATTATCTTTATGACCTCCTTTCATTGAATTGATGCATACTCTCAATGCAGATGGCATGACAAGAGAAAGCTGTTGGGATTTGACATTAGTTTAATCAAGGAGATAGTGGAGTATTCACCAACTCTATACCAGCCATGAGGAGGAGCTTAACACTGTGGGCTATACATTCCATGTACACTACTGGTCAAAAGTTTTAGAGCACCTACTCATTCAAGGATTTTTCTTTATTTTGACTATTTTCTACATTGTAGAATAATAGTGAAGACATCAAAACTATGAAATAACACATATGGAACCATGTAGTTACCAAAAAAGTGTTAAACAAATCAAAATCTATTTGATATTTTAGATTCTTCAAGGTAGCAATCCTTTGCCTTGATGACAGCTTTGCACACTCTTGGCATTCTCTCAACCAGCTTCACCTTTTCCAACAGCCTTGAAGGAGTTCCCACATATGCTGAGCACTTGTTGGCTGCTTTTCCTTCACTCATCCCAAACTATCTCAATTTGCTTGAGGTCGGGGGATTGTGGAGGCCAGGTCATCTGATGCAGCACACCATCACTCCTTCTTGGTAAAAATAGCCTTACACAGACTGGAGGTCTGTTGGGTCATTGTCTTGTATAAAACAAATGATAGTCCCACTAAGCCCAAACCAGATGGGATGATGATCATTCGCTGCAGAATGCTGTAGTAGCCATGCTGGTTAAGTGTGCCTTGAATTCTAAATCAATCACAGACAGTGTCACCAGCAAAGCACCCCCAAACCATAACACCTCCTCCTCCATGCTTTACGGTGGGAAATACACATGCGGAGGTCATCCGTTCACCCACACCGCATCTCACAAAGACAGCGGTTGGAACAAAAAATCTCAAATTTGGGCTCCAGACTAAAGGACAATCTTCCACCGGTCTAATGTCTATTGCTCGTGTTTCTTGGCCCAAACAAGTCTCTTCTTCTTATTGGTGTCCTTTAGTAGTGGCTTCTTTGCAGCAATTTGACCATGAAGGCCTGATTCACACAGTCTCCTCTGAACTGTTGATGTTGAGATGTGTCTGTTACTTGAACTCTGTGAAGCATTTATTTGGGCTACAATTTATGAGGCTGGTAACTCTAATGAACTTATCCTCTGCAGCAGAGGTAACTCTGGGTCTTCCATTCCTGTGGCGGTCCTCATGAGAGCCAGTGTCATCATAGCGCTTGATAGTTTTAGCGACAGCACTTGAAGAAACATTCAAAGTTCTTGAAATGTTCTATATTGACTGACCTTCATGTCTTAAGGTAATGATGGACTGTCATTTCTCTTTGCTTATTTGAGCTGTTCTTGCCATAATATGGACTTGGTCGTTTACCAAATATGGCTATATTCTGTATACCCCCCTACCTTGTCAAAACACAACTGATTGACTCAAATGCAGAAAGAAGGAAAGAAAATCCACAAATTAACTTTTATGAAGTCACACCTGTTTATTGAAATGCATTCCAGGTGCATTCCTCATGAAGCTGGTTGAGAGAAAGAGTGTGCAAAGCCGTCATCAAGGCAAAGGGTGGCTATTTGAGCAACCTCAAATATAAAATATATTTGGATTTCTTTACCACTTTTTTGGTTACTACATGATTCCATATGTGTTATTTCATAGTTTTGATGTCTTCACTATTATTGCACAATGTAGAAAATAATAAAAAATAAAGAAGAACCTTTGAATGAGTAGGTGTTCCAAAACTTTTGACCGGTAGTGTATATTTATAGTTGTTTTAGCACAGGAAATGTCTCTCAACAAAACTGTGAGTCAAATTGAACAATACACTAATTTGGTTCCTCAAGTTGCAGACACCCTCATATTAGACAGGCAGGTTATTTACAAAGTGATATTGAAAACCCATATATAGACTGGATGGTTGAATTATAGTAGCAACATTGAAAAATACAAATGTTCACTCAGGGTAAATGTGAAATTGATATTTGGACAATGTTCAAACAACTTTGGGTCATTTTGTATTCTTCATGTATACTGTATATTTCAAGACCCTTGCCAACGCATAAACCGTACATTCGTTCTTCACATTTCTTATGTAAATCTTAAAACCCAAACCATTTGAACTAAATCAATCCCCCCATAATGTTACCAGTCCTGGGCTCAGTTATGAGATGAAAATGTACAAACACTAAAGAAAGGCCATCTGCATCAAAGGTCTACAAAAATAACACCATGTTGATCCACCATCTTTGCAGTTTTGGTAGAAGTCCTCTGGAAAGACATATTTACAAAAGCCCACAAAAAGGAATGAATTAAGAGAAAGAGGAAGAAGGGAGGAATAGGAGCTGAAGTCATTGCAGGAAAGATGAGAGGTGCAGAGAGGGTCCCAAAAAAGAAACCCTTGAATTCCCCTAGCTGTAAGGTCTTTACATGGTCACCTCATAATCTCCTTTGTCCTGTAAAGACCAGACAAATACACTCATCAAAGGTTCTTACTAGCCAAAAGCTCTAACTCTGTGTCATAATAACACAGCAGTTCCTCAGTCATTGAAGTCAAAAGGTGAATTATGAAAATGTGACAGAATATGGTCAATGGCCAGAACTGAATCATGCAAATTGTGGAGAAATAAAAAGTAGAAACATGATCAGAACAGAAATTCTTTAATATTGTTTCAAACTGATTGACAAGAGAGTGCGAGAACATGGAAAAGACAGGACATCAGTGCAACAACAATAATGTAGTAAATTTAAGCTTCACATTTCGCTGACACCCCATACTTTACTTGCATTAACAGTGAGATGTTATGTAAAGGTATCTTCTTTTCCAATTGAAGTTAATAGTACATATTAGAGAGAGAAAGAGAGAGAAGGAGTGATGAAGTGAGAGTCAGGGAGCTGTGTTGAGGAACCCCACAAGGTGTTGACTGAAGTGACTGAAGTGTTGACACCAGTTCGGTATAGTGGACAGCTGGCTGGAAGTGGATGCAGTGACAGATGACAGTGGTTGAGGTGTTGTTTAGGTGTGCCCTTTAAGATGGACAGTCGGCATCAGAAGAAGGCCTTACCTCGTTGTTCTTCTGCAGGCAGCCAAGGAGGGACAGACAGACACAGTCATTAGTAATCACAGAACGCCTGCCGGGGCTGATGGGAAGAAGAGGTGGAAGAGGAGAGTATGGTCCAGTCAAAATGGATAACAGAACATGGAATTAAAGAATGAGAGAGACACAGCATCCGCTCAAGTCACACAGCACAGTGACTAAAAGGACATTTCCCCCACAAAATATTTTGAATAAAGGGCATGAAACAAGTCAGATGGTTTATCAAGCACAAAGTTGCTGTAGTTTAGGAGAATGATATGCAATACTAACATTTGTAACAGAGATTATGAATAGTTTAACACAACACAATAATAGACATGGCGGCATTATGTTGCTTGAACAATGTGCCTGCGACATTGCACAACAAATCCAACACTCACATTAAATAAAACAAAAACATTTAAATGACCTGACAAATACATGTAACTGATATATTTGTACACAAAACTATATAGATATGAAGGACTTATGGACAAAGGAATATGTAAGACAAGTACAAGAATTCCTGACAAGCTAAATGTCAAATCTAAGGATTTTGGTTGTTATTTTAAGTGCTCTGAAATGTTGTGTGCAGCACATAAAAGTAATGTCAATACTAAGTGTAGATGTAAATACTGTCTATTATTGTACATTGACATTTGTTATAGCCTATGTGATTCAATAACAATAATTTATAATAGGGTCCAGGGGTGCAACTTTCACTGGGGACGGGGACTGGGGGATGGGGGGGTGGGGACGGACATGTCCCCCCCACATTCTGAAATATAATTTTTGTCCCCCCCAGTTTTATCATTGGAATGTGATACAAAACGATGCAACGGTGTGTTTCAGGACCATGCGGACGTCTCCGAGTGGTCGGGTAGACTGTTTGGAGTGTTTATCCGACTGGATTTAAAAACAACGTATAATACAAAATAATAATAAATATGTCCCCCCCACTTCTAAAATTAAAGTTGCGCCCTCATAGGGCCCAAAAATCCCCACTTTTCAAAAGCAATTAAAACGAAATAATGGATAAGACTCAATGAATGCACAACTCAATCCCATGTGAATGACATGATGATGACACAAAGATGGAGGAGCTTTAAAGTGTCTTTGAAGTTGACATTAAGCATTTTTGTTCAAGCTTTTTCACCTTCATGCAGTAAAATATTACATTCATCTATCCAGAAGCATAGTCCGAACAGAAGCACTGTGCAAAGCTCAAAATGGATCGTACAGAGGTCATCACAAATAGAAATGCATATGTCAAGTGTACTACATCTGTCCCTTATCCAATCCACTGATTGAGTGCTTGTACAGTCCTATTGATCCACTGAAAATGCATGTGATACTCATGCAAAAACACATATTTTTATAAAACTTTAAAGCTAAGTAAACTGTAGGGCTTCCACACTTCAAAGCTGAGAGAGAGAATTTGTAGTTGCTTGTCTGCATTCAACACAAGACCACAAATTGAGAGACACAGCTCAGACCCCTGTGGCTGCGGTGGGGGATGGTGTGAAGAGTGCCCTCAGCTGGTTAAACATGAGATGACAGGCAGACAGATGACGATGAGATGGATCAGGACAGGACTATGGTGTTCTGGGAGTCCACGTCTCGGAGATTCATGTGCATGACATCCATACTTACTCCTGTCTCATAGATTGGGTTATTAAAGGCAGACTCCTCTGTCATGTTGTCATACGGCGGCAAGGATGATGTTGGCATTCTGATGGTCTTCCCCTGAAGTCTGAGGGACAGAGAAACACAGAGCCTCAAAACTGCTCTGAGGCCTTCAACTGAATTACACATGTTATCAATTGATGGGTGTTATGCAGTTACTTCCCCTTCTTTCATTGTCACACTCACTTTGCAAAGTAGAGGTAAATCCCCAGGATGACTAGCAGTACGACCGCAGCAGGAATCAGAACAGCAATGACAATGTTGCTTCCTTCCATACCATAGTCAGGACTAGCAACTGAATAAAAACATAGAATATGCATAACTAGAAATGACCTAAAAACAAGTATAGCATAAGCATATCTTCTATTGGCATCACCATACTTTCACACTGTGGTTACAACTAGCTGATATACTTACCATCCAACTTGCGCTCGTTCAAATACTGCGAGGAGGATGCTGGAAAAAAGAATGATCATTTTCATGTGTACCCTGATAATTTTACACGTCATGGAACTGGTCGTCATAAGTTATTCGAAGTTGAGGCATATTTGTGCTATGGAAGCAGACAGTGTACCGCTACAGGCGGGTGGTGTGCCGCTCCACTGTGACGGGTGTCCAGGGACACAGCGGATGGTGGGCTCCCCCTGCATCTCATAGCCGGTACGGCAGGTGAAGCTCAGGGTCTCCCCGGCCTGGTAGAAGGCCTTTTCTAAGCTCTGCACGCTGGTGGACGGGGCGCCAGGGTTCCTGCAGGGCTCGTACCTCTCCGCTGCCAGGACACACACACACACACACACACACACACACACACACACACACACACACACACACACACACACACACACACACACACACCACCATGGCTGTCACTATGGGTGTTTCAATGTCTCTTAGACAGCAGAGTGCCATTATCAAATGATTAATTTCCAACATAGATACACATACTGCCACCACTTACATAAGGCAGCTACCTCACTTTGTGTTTTCCCTCTATGCAAAAGTAATGATGTTTGACACAGGCAGATGTGGCTATCAATAGGCACTATCTCATTGTGCAGATAGTTCCTTACCTGACAATCAGTGTCAGTCCCTCAGCTCATTTCCCCATTGTAATTTGCCTGGGACAGTTTCCAGCCTGTCTAATGGTGACTGTCTTATCACCACTCTGTTTGAACAGCAGGTCCAGCTCTTATTACATAGGCCATATTGATTCTGCACCTGTTCTCTCCAGTTCTCTCCTCAAGTTTCTCCACTGCTAATTGGCTATACTTGCTGTGTCACGCATCATCTTCCTCTCAATAGATCATTCTCCAACAAGGCCTTTTATCTGAGGCAGGGAGTGAGGAGGCCAGGATGACAGGTCATCAATGCTTTTGGAGGGCTTCTGGAGGTTAGGTGGAAGAAATCAGCATGTCCTCTCAGGCTACAACTTTGCAGACCATGCAGAAGATTCTCTGAGTTATCTAAAGGAATACTGCGGACTCTTGAAAAACAGTGCTGATTGTTAGAGAGGAGGACCACCACTATCCTGGTTGAATAAAATAAACAACACTCTGTGTGTGTGTGCGCGCGCGCACGTGTGTATTTGCTCAGATACAGTTTCCTGACTTACGGTTACACTTGGGAAGCCTCTCACTCCACTTGGGGTTAGCGGTGTCTCTGTTGTAGCAGGTGAGAAGTATGCTTCCAGACAGGGAGTAGCCCTTATTGCACACATACTGCACCGTTGATCCCACCAAGAAGCGGGATCCCGTCAGCACCCTCCGACTGTGCTCCACAGTCCCCGGGTCCGGACATGTCATTACTGATCATACACAGACACACACACAGGCAGAAAACACAGGCAAATGGATAACCACTCCAATGCATAACCACTACAGAACAGTACGTTCACAATCATCATTATTAGTCAAGTCACACCTCATCTTATCCTCAGTGATTCCCTCAATAAAGGCCCAGTCTCATACAATAACCCAGTAGATGACACCCAGAGCCTTCTAATTCAATATCAGCCATCTATCTAGGTCATTAAAAAGAACAGGGCTGGATATTGAAGCCATCCAGGCATAGCAGCCCACAGCCCAGGGGACCTCCACACACAGAGAAAAGTATTGGGTCTGCCTGTAACATATGTATCAGAGATGTGCAGATGGATCGATGTCACTAAACACACAGCTTCCAGTAATGTTACACACTGGAGGATGGGGTTGAAATGTGCTACAAAACAACAAGGAACCCATACCAAATGGAGGTTCTTATAACTGTGGTTTTCATCTGTAATTGACTGTATTTAAATATAATATAACACTTTAATATTGCTTAGTATGATGTAGGGTTGAATGGCGGGAACCCGGTTACCGAGATTTACCGCCCAAAACGACTCTCTTTTCCCGGGATAAATAACTACGAGAAACCGGTAAATGATAATAAATTATTTATATGAACAGCATGGTGTGAAATGGAACTATTAAATGATATGTGATGTCTAAATCTGGCTTCTCTATGGCCTCTGCATGATGAATCATCAACGCTCAGGGTGTATCATCTCATCATGGTAACTGTTTTTCTTGTGAAGGGTATGTGACAGATAGACTATGCTACAGTAATATCAAGACCGAATGTGCATCTAATTTACCCATCTTCATCTGGCTTTCGAGGGTCACCTTATTTTTTAATTGTAAAGATATGTTATTTTAAATTGCAGCCGCAGAGTTTTAAAACAGCCTATCATTCGAACATCGGTGCTTTAAAGCAGTGCATGCTGAGCACTCTCTCAGTCTTTCTCGCTCTCCTTCAACTCCATTCAAATTGCATCCAAAATAGATAATCCTGTTCTAGATTGATACTATATAGACCTATATATAATGTCCTAGCCTACCTCTTTCAGGCAATACATTCAATGCAGTATTAGCCTTATATTTATCTAATTAATGATGGGTCATGCATAATAAGTTTCTAACATATAGCCTCTGTTTCTTGCACAATATGCAAGCACCCAGGGGCTCAACTTTCACTGGAGATGCCATTCAACTACATTCTGAAATGTCATTCCCCCCCCCCCCCCCCCAGTTTAATAATTGGAATGTGATACAAAGCAAGGAAACACGGTCTGGTAGGCTGTTTGGAGTGTTTATCCGACTGGATAAAAAAATTATAATAATAACAATAATCTTTATGTCCCCCCCACTTATAAAACCAAAGCTGCACCGCTGCATGCACCTATGCTCCGCTGGCCTCTCCTTAAAAAAAACTTCTTAGCTCTTGGAGTCCCATGCAGGGAAAGCTAGACCAGAATGGATGCTGGACATTTTTATTTTATTTTATTTCATATAGTGGGACTCAAAGAGGGACTCAAAGTCTTTTTTGCTGAATGTTAAATACAGCAGCCCAATAAACCTGCAATGGCTGTAGGCTATAGCAGTTATTTATTCAGACCCACAACCATTCAATCTTTGTGAAGAGAAGTGAAAGCCTTCTGCATCTAATTCTGGTCCTATATTTTTCAAGGATGTCATTAGAATGATGACGATAAGGACAACAAAACTTATTTCATTTAACTGCTGAATGCGAGGAAGGAATGAAGCAACAATAGAGAGAGAAAGAGGAGTTAGGCTAATAACATTAGGGGAAATATTATGAAAGGTACAGTTGAAGTCAGAAGTTTACATACACTTAGGTTGGAGTCATTAAAACTCGTTTTTCAACCACTCCACAAATTTCTTGTTAACAAACTATAGTTTTGGCAAGTCGGTTAGGACATCTACTTTGTGCATGACACAAGTAATTTTTCCAACAATTGTTTACAGACAAATTATTTCACTTATAATTTACTGTATCACAATTCCAGTGGGTCAGAAGTTTAATACATTAAGTTGACTGTGCCTTTAAACAGCTTGGAAAATTCCAGAAAATTATATCATGGCTTTAGAAGCTTCATTTGAGTCAATTGGAGGTGTACCAGACCTCATTTGAGTCAATTGGAGGTGTACCAGTGGATGTATTTCAAGGCCTACCTTCAAACTCAGTGCCTCTTTGCTTGACATCATGGGAAAATCTAAATAAATCAGCCAAGACCTCAGAAAAAAAATTGTAGACCTCCACAAGTCTGGTTCATCCTAGGGAGAAATTTCCAAACGCCTGAAGGTACCACGTTCAGCTGTACAAACAATAGTATGCAAGTATAAACACCATGGGACCACGCAGCTGTCATACCGCTCAGGAAGGAGATGCATTCTGTCTCCTAGAGATGAACGTACTTTGGTGCGAAAAGTGCTTATCAATCCCAGAACAATAGCAAAGGACCTTGTGAAGATGCTGGATGAAACAGATACGAAAGTATCTATATCCACAGTAAAACGAGTCCTATATCGACATAACCTCAGCAAGGAAGAAGCCACTGCTCCAAAACCGCAATAAAAAAGCCAGACTACGGTGTCCAACTGCACATGTGGACAAAGATTGTACTTTTTGGAGAAATGTCCTCTGGTCTGATGAAACAGAAATAGATCTGTTTGCCCATAATGACCATTGTTATGTTTGGAGGAAAAAGGGGGACGCTTGCAAGCCGAAGAACACCATCCCAACCGTGAAGCACGGGGGTGGCAGCATCATGTTGTGGGGGTGCTTTGCTGCAGGAGGGACTGATGCACTTCACAAAATAGATGGCATCATGAGGCAGGAAAATTATGTGGATATATTGAAGCAACATCTCAAGACATCAGTCAGGAAGTTAAAGCTTGGTCGCAAATGGGTCTTCCAAATTGACAATGACCCCAAGCATACATCCAATGTTGTGGCAAAATAGCTTAAGGACAACAAAGTCAAGATATTAGAGTGGCCATCACAAAGCCCTGACCTCAATCCTATAGAACATTTGTGGGCAGAACAGAAAAAGCGTGTGCGAGCAAGGATGACTACAAATCTGACTCAGTTACACCAGCTCTGTCAGGAAGAAGGGGCCAAAATTCACCCAACGTATTGTGGGAAGCTTGTGGAAGGCTACCCGAAACGTTTGACCCAAATTAAACAATTGAAAGGCAATGCTACCAAACACTAATTGAGTGTCTGTAAACTTCTGACCCACTGGGAATGTGATGAAAGAAATAAAAGCTGAAATAAATAATTCTCTCTACTATGATTCTGACATTTCACATTCTTAAAATAAAGTGGTGATCCTAACTGACCTAAGACAGGGAATTTGTACTAGGATTAAATGTCAGGAATTGTGAAAAACTGAGTTTAAATGCATTTGGCTAAGGTGTATGTAAACTTCTGACTTCAACTGTACTTATGCGTCAGCCTACTAATTATACAAATAGGCCTTATTATATTTAAAAAATAAAATCTAATTTGCTTGCCTGTACTTGTAGCTTTGTAGGCCGCATGTGCTGCACCAGAATCGCATGTTTTCTTCTGCTTTATCATGGCTTGAACGATGTGCATAATTCGAGTCCATATAAAACAGTATTATATAATACATTACAGTAATACAGTACACACTCAAAAATATTAGCCTACTGGAGCTAGTTTCATTTCTTTACCCAAGAGAGCATATAGCTAGCTACATCTATGGGCTTTTAATGTTTATCTGTCAGGCGTAATGTGGAGTAGCCTATATCAGATATGTATTGGACAATGGCACATTAATTTGGGATTTTTTGGGATTGGGCTCATTAAACGTTGTTAATGTAGGACTCATGAAATGTATTTAATATATGGCTCCTCAGGCTCAGGTAGCATCAGGCTAGAATTGTCATGCTAATCAAATCTCTAGTCAAATCCCGACATATTTATATGCTTTATAATGCTTTTGAATGACACTTCCGAATTTGGCGGGAAATACTGGGTTACACGGGAGAAAAGGGATTTATTCTCGAGATTTTTAAAATACTGGGAAAATATTCAACCCTAGCATAGCTGCAGGAAGTAAGGGTGCTGTGGGTGCTGCAGCACCCCCTGAAAAATCATAAGAATACATTTTTTTATAAAATACAAATCACAAAAGTATGATTTTTGGACCTTTAATAGTCCTGTGTTAGTGGACCGATATAGCTGTCAGCGCAGCCAAAAACGTATTTCTACCCTCGCCAAAAACTACTTCCAGTGGCTATGACCTCTAGTATGATGGAATTGTCAGATTATTCTTATTCTAAGATTATTCTAGTTTTGATGAGCTGTATGCAACATATTCTCTCACCTGTAGGTGGCAGTTAAACCATTTTAGTTTTATGTTGCTCAGTAGACCCACCCTTCAGCATCAGATTTCAGACAGCAATTAAGTTCACCCTAGTGCTTTAAAGAATGACATTCATAAAATAATGTTCTCACTTAAAATGTCAGGTTAAATGTGGCAGGACTATTGCTTTGGTGTAGCAGTGGCACCATGTCATACAAAACAATGTGTAGCCTGACATTGCATTTTGCTCTGGGTTTGATAACACAGTTAATCATTTGTAGAAAGTGTTGATGAAGATTATCCAGGCAATGAGGCAGCTATTTAATGCAGAAATGGGGTTATGTATGTATTACTGTGCTTCTAGAAGATGGCTGCAGGTATGCTGCTTTAACACAGCAGACTGATACAACATGACACTCGTTACACCATTTTGCTCAGAAGTCAGCACGCATTACATGGAATGTCAATCAAAGCACCAGTGACCAGCAGGGTGTAAAAGTGACTCTGACTTGCATGAACAGTTATTCTAGGAACTCGTTGAACCCAGGCTTTCACTATATATGTTTAACCAAATTGTCTCTGGTCTGTTGTCTATCCAAATAAGGTACTAAATACTAAACAGAAAATAAGTAGACCTACTGGTACAATCCTGTCTCTTATCTCCTAAACGCTATGGGAGACATTGTAAGCAGGCAGAGAATCATGGTTAGTTCCACTGTGGGAACTTGTTATTTCCCAGCTCACCTTTCTCACAGCTAGGCACATCTCCGCTCCACGTTAGGTCCCACTGGCACATTAGGATCTCCGAGCCCTGCACCTCGTAACCTGGGTAACACTGGTAGGTGACCACTGTCCCGTGGATCAGGTCCGGGTGGGAGGTACTCTTCCAGCCGTTGGTGATCTCTGGCAGCTCAGAGCATGTATCGTTCCTGGGGACCTCTGTGAGCGAAGAGCCAGGGCAAGATGGAGGGATTTAGAGATGGAGAGGAAGGAGGGATATTAAGAGAGACAGAGATAGAATGAGCAGGGTATGTCGAGATGTTATCCTTGTCAAAAATGTCCCTCATCTGCACATGGGTTATCCATTAACCTGTTTGGTATAGGGGGCAGTATTGAGAATTTTGGAAAAAATATGTTCCCATTTTTAACTGCCTCCTACACCAACTCAGAAGCTAGAATATGCATATTATTGTTCAGGTTTGGATAGAAAACACTCTGAATTTTCTAAAACTGTTTGAATGGTGTCTGTGAGTATAACAGAACTCCTATGGCAGGCAAAAACCTGACAAGGTTTCAAGCAGGAAGTACCCTGTCTGACAAGGAGTCGTGCGTCTTACCTCTTTTTATTGAAAAGTAAGGATCTTAGCTGTAACGTGACAATTCCCAGGGCTCCAATAGGCTCTCAGAGCCCGCGAAATAACTGAAGGTTTACGAGGGAACCTCAGGTTGAAATATATTATCGCCTTTTGTAAGTGGATGCTCGGAGGACCTTTCAATGATGCGCGTGCATGAGTCGCTTCTGAGGAGAAATTTTATTCGGCTGTTTAGGCTCAATGCATACTCCCGGTCGGAATATTATCACTTCTCTACGACATAAATGGCATAAAAATTGGTTTTAAACAGCGGTTGACATGCTTCGAAGTACGGTAATGGAATATTTAGACATTTTTGACACGCCAATGCGCCATGCGCGACACCGCGAAGAAGCATTCTAGAACTCACGAACAAAACGTCGCTGTTTGGATATAACGATGGATTATTTGGGACCAAACCAACATTTGTTATTGAAGTAGAAGTCCTGGCAGTGTATTCTGATGAAGAACAAGCAAGGTAAGAACATCTTTCTTATAGGAAATGTGATTTTGGTGGATGCTGACCTGGGTGGGTATCTAAATAGCTAGCCCTGTAATGCCGGGCTATGTACTTAGATTATTGCAAAATGTGCTTCATCCGAAAAGCTATTTTAAAATCGGACATATCGAGTGCATAGAGGGGTAATGTATCTATAATTCTTAAAATAATTGTTATGCTTTTTGTGAACGTTTATCGTGAGTAATTTAGCAAACTGTTAGTAAATTCACCGGAAGTTTGCGGTGGTTATGCTTTTTCTGAACGTCACATGCTAATGTAAAAAGCTGGTTTTTGATATAAATATGAACTTGATTGAACAGACATGCATGTATTGTATAACACAATGTCCTAGGTGTGTCATCTGATGAAGATTATAAAAGGTTAGTGCTGCATTTAGCTGTGGTTTGGGTTTATGTGACATGATATGCTAGCTTGAAAAATGGGTGTCTGATTTTTTCTGGCTGGGTACTCTGCTAACATAATCTAATGTTTTGCTTTTGTTGTAAAGCCTTTTTGAAATCGGACAGTGGGGTTAGATTAACGAGATTCTTGTCTTTAAATAGCTGTGAAATAGTCATATGTTTGAGAAATTGAAGTTATAGCATTTCTAACGATTCAAAAATCGCGCCACTGGATTTCAGTGGCTGTTACGTAGGTGGGACGAGTTCGTCCCACATGTACTAGAGAGGTTAATCTGAACAAGAGATTGCTCTAATAATATACTCATCAAATCTAGAAACAGATTGATTTATACACAGCAAGTAAAGCCCAAAATCTATGACTGTACTGATGTGTATGGTTGATAAAAACAGATAAATGACAATTGAGTTCAGCAGCACAGCAGTGACAGGCACAGGGAATCCTTTGGTGCGTTCTGCATGTGAATTAGGCTCTGGTGTGTGAAGAGAATGTCATCAATTTGCAGTGATTGCACACTGCACTGTGAGCTAGCTAAGGGGAGGACAGTGGGTGGTTTGGCACTGCCCGTTCTGCCCTTTTCTTCTTTCACTATGGCACACACGGCCGGGGGTGCAGCACCCGGCAAATACTGCGGATGTGGACAAAGCAGGCCACATAATTGTGTTTTTGTGTTTGATGTCCCATAATCATATGCACCGGCGGCTGTTCAGAGGGAGAGGACAGCAGATACTGTAAAACACTTTTTCTCTTGTATCCTGCCATCCTCTGCAAGATAATTCCTTCTATGTAGTATTAATCTCTCTCTCACTGGTTGCTACCAGCAGCCTCTTGTTAGAGGATCTATTTTCAGCCAAGGAAAGGTTATTATCATTGTTTGCCTGTGATAGTCTACAAAAAGAAGAACACTGTATTCCATGTACTGTACGGACAATTTTGTCACAGCCATGGGAGAATAGAGGTTTTATTGTAATACATTTAAAAAGCCATCTTCCAAGAATCCTTCCATTAAAGAATTTCTCATAAAACAGTGTGCAGGTACAACTAAACAGTAGCTTAGTAATGCCTCACCAAAGAAGTGGACCACGAAGCCGTTGCCGTAGCCGTAGATGTTGGTAGCAGGGTCCGACTGGAACTGGATGGTGACATCAGCCATGGAGGTGTAGAGCTTGAAGCGAGACCTGGTGCCACTGTACTGACCCAGGATGTTAGCTGTTAGGTCATCACCGTCGTAGAAGGTCAACAGGTCATTCTTACCCACATTGAGCCTGCAAGGAGAGGGAGAAGCATCAGTCAGTCAACACATCTGACAAACAGAGAGTATATCTGTATATAAGAACAACAGATTGACAGAGCATGCAGAGCAGAGGAGAGGAATGCTTAATTTCTCCAAAAAAGTGTGGTCTGCAATTTTTTTGGGACTGCGGAGGGAGGGTGAGAGATGTCTTGCAGGGAAATGTCAGACCTTTGCAGGAAATCTAAATTATGTTTACGTTGGATGGATCTGATGCGAAATAAACACTAAATAATTCAGCATTAATTTGCCTCTGCTCCCTTTGACTTTCCACAGAGCTCTCTCTCTCTCTCTGTCTCTCTGTCTGTCACTCTGTCTCTCTGTCTGTCACTCTGTCTCTCTGTCTGTCACTGTCTCTCTGTCTGTCTGTCGCTCTGTCTGTCTCTCTCTCTATGTACTGGAAGATGTATTTGCTGAAGTGAAAGTATAATGAGATCTCTCAATTCCTCATCGCTATTCACTCCGGTTTAGCCTCATGGGTAAATTAGATTACTGAATAATGCCTGCTGGTTAACTGTTGAGTGGTATTGATAGATGGTTGGTAGAGGGAAAGAGCCTCAAACTGGACAGGTCCTAGACAGTAAAAAGGGCCACATGTTTGAGAGAATAAGATAAACAGTTAGACTATTATTCATACTAACAAAAAGAAAACTGCATCATAACAAGAAAAGAAATTGAACAATAGAAAATAAATTGAACAATAGAAAAGCAGGCCAGATGCTGAAGGAGGATGGAAGCCAACTAATCAGGTCATTGAATACATAAATACTGTCATTATATCAGTGGCAGGAATCAGCTCTGTTTTCCATGGTCATTGCTGCAATGTATCTACATAATAACACACATAAAGCCAGTCACATGTTGACTTGGGGGCTCAGCTGCCTCTGCCTAACTTCTGAATGCATTAACCTTTCCAAACAGAGAACTTATTCTCATTGCCCTCTCTCTTTCCGGAGCAAGAGCAAAGCCTGACCTTTATTCAAAGAATAAATAATGGAAAAATAAGCAGCGATTAACTCTAGTCCCCCATAGATGATAAGCGTCGAAAAACTCTAGTCCCCCATAGATGATAAGCAGTGAAAAACTCTAGTCCCCCATAGATGATAAGCATTGAAAAACTCTAGTCCCCCATAGATCATAAGCAGCGAAAAACTCTAGTCCCCCGTAGATGATTTCAGCAGAGATAGCTCCTCTGTTCAGTGTGCACCTTGGAGCATGTGTCAGAATAGCTTTGCAGATGTCTGTGCCCACGGATGGGGCATGTTAATATTCACAGCCTGTGTGTAGGAGAGCACTTAAGAACAATAAAGGAGGGGGCCCCGTTCTCCAGACAGCCATGGGTAAGAGCAATCCTCTTGTACCTATCAATCACCTGTCTCCTGAATCCGCTACCATATTTATTCTGCATCCAGATTGCATTTACATGATTGAGTGCACATTACTTTTTTAAGGATGGGCACCCACAGGACTGACTTTTAAATGATCATTAGGACCCCCCCTCCCTTCACGCAGATTAATCCTGCCTGATTGCTCTGCCTGCAAATACGTCTCTCAGAAGCCATGGGTGGGTGTGGCCCGCCCAGCTTGCCTCACTTCTGCTCTGCCCCCCCTCTCTTTCTTTCTCTCTGCCGCTGCTATCCTTCATACGTCCTTGAAGGTGAAGACTAGCACTTTACTGTGTGTCTGTGTGTGCGTGTTGATGGATTGTGGCAGACCATTTCAATCCACTGCTTAAACTTAAGCAGCTCTTATTAAACAGGCCCTGATGTTAGTGAGGTGGTAGGCAGACATTAGCAGAAAGGCAGACCAGGCCACCACGTGTCTACCCAATGTGCCTGTGGACAGATTTGGGCTTAACTAACTCAGGGCTACAACTCCAGAATACAAATCAGGGTTGGCAAAGACGGCGATGAGAGCCAAACGAGGTGAAGCCTGACAAATACTCCCTCTAGTCTGCAGGATGGGCAAGAAATCAAATTACACCTCCATTTTCCCACTAAAACCCTGGAGCGAGGCACTCCAACGCAAACGCCTGTAGGATGGATAGGAATGACAGGCTGTGCAATAGACAGGTTTGACATGGATCAACTGCCTGATTAAGCCAGTGTTTAAGTCCACTGATTCAAATCCTCATGGGAAACAACATCATGCACCAACCAACATGGAGACAAATACACATGCACCTTGAATGGGGTTGGTCCTGAAGCTGACAGACCCATGTTGCACTGTCAGCTCCACAAGCAGAAGAAGATGCATGAAGATGGACAGCCACAGAGTGATGGGATGTGATGCTATGCTGTCAACAACACATTGCTGAGGTTGCGCCTCGGGCAATTATGGAGTAAGCCCGTGGGCAGCTGTTGCTGCAGCTCCCCGGAAATGTCGGACACTTACATGCGCAGACACACACACACCCACACACACACACACACACACACACACACACACATGCCCCCCCCCCCCCCCCCACACACACACACGGGAACACACACCCGCACACACCCGCACACACACCCACACACACACACACGCACACTCACACATGAACACACACACTTTCGCTAATTTCAAACACGTGTACAGGTAATTGTGATCGCTCTCAGGGATTGAATGCTGGCATGCTACCCAGCCAGCAGCGTCCAGTGAAGAGTGTTGAAATTCTCTCTAGAAGTATCTGTGGATCCATGGAGTAGCTCTCTCAGTGGAAGTGTCTAGTCTTGTGAGACTAAGGAAGGCTGTGTGCTGTGCTGACCCTGTTGCACGCTGGTGCTAGGGCACTGGGCTGAGAGACTGGGACACTTTCTTAGCAGAGAGTCAGCACGCACCCGTTCCATTGTTAGTTCCTGTCTCAGACTTAATGGAGAAACCGGTCATGGCTGGCAGAGCCTCCTTGGCTGTTCCGGACACGGTGAACACTTCTGAGATGGTAGGTAGACACAGCACAATTCAATCTCTTCGCTCCCACCCCGGCTTTACCAGGACTTTAGTTCTTTCAAAACAATTAAGCTGAATGAGGTTTTCCCGTTTGTTTAGCTTTCTCTTTTTAATTAGAAAGTTAAGTATTTGTTTTTAAAGGCCAGGGCTTTGGCTTGGTGCCCGGGTTAGGGAGCTTTTGAAAAATGTCTTATTAATGACAATCCTGCCAAATCCCTGTGCCCCTGGGGGCATCGCTCACACCACGCTGCCCTGCGCACAGGCACCCTGCCAGCCTGGAGAGGAAGAGGGGAGGGAAGAGGGGAGGGAAGTGGTGAAGAGACATTCTTCCTCTCATCTTCTTTTTCCCACCATCAGCCTAGATACATCTCTCTACGATGACTATAACTTATTGCACTGACAGTTGCAAAACTGATGTATAAGCCAGTTATTGTAGTCAGTATTAAACATGTAATTCCCACCAAGGTGCCCTGAGAGCCAGAGTTCTGCTTCTGTTACTGTTACCAGAGAGAGAGCCACTCTGTGTCTTACAAATTGAAATACTGTTCCTGCATAGCAGAGCCAATACAGAAGATCTAATTGGAAGAGATAAACCAAGTTTTTGTCAGAGTGACATAAGGTAGCGAGCTGCAGTATGGATGGAGGTTGTTACAACACTTCCATCTTCACCTGGCCTCTAACCTAGACATGCCTAGACATGCCATTCTGTACCCGGCGGTGTGAGTCACAGGCGGGTGTGCATGACTGTCACCTGTGCTGCCGCCTGCCCGTGCCCCAAGTGTGCTGTCTTAATGAGAAGTGAGCCAGCCCTCCTAGTTTGGCCTAAATGAATTAATCAGTCCTCATTATGCACACTGTTCCTCAGTAATTGCGAGCACAGGCACAGTGATGAATGATAGTAGAAGAGTGAAAGCATTCTCATTAACGGGGAAAAGTGTTTGACCACCCATATAATGAGGCCTCTCCCTTCCTGCTACACACACAGGTGCCCACACTCACTTACACATGCTCTCTCTGTCCTCCTCCTCTCTCTCCACCCCCACTTTCTCTCACTCTCTCTTCTTCCTCCTCTCTCCCCACCCCCACTTTCTCTCTCTCTCCTCCTCCTCTCTCTCCACCTTCTCTCTCTCTACCCTCCTCTCTCCACACCCCCACTTTCTCTCTCTCTCTCTCTCTCTCTCTCTCTCTCTCTCTCTCTCTCTCTCTCCTACTTTCTCACCACCCCCTCTCTATTTCTCTCTCTTCCTCTGAATCTCTAAAACAGTGAGGGCACTGGGACTCCCTGAACGAGACAAGAGCAGCGGACTCATTTCAGATAAATGGCCAACAGCGTGGTGGTGGGGTCTTGCAGGGTCAGGAAAGCAGTGGGTTTTTGCCATGCAGGCTATGCCTGACCAAGTTGGAGCTTAGCTGGAGTTGCGTAGGGCAGGATCAATTTAATGGAAGGTTATGTGGCTAAGAATGATACTGATATTCAAGACCCAGGGAACTTCATCAGTCAGTAAACTCTCTGTAAAGATTCTCACAGCCTTATTCAAAGAAAATAATTTGTGAATTTTTTCAATGCTCTGAAACAGTACCTTAGCCAGATGCCATCAAATGTTTCCAGATGCATCAGTTGCTTTTCTACTGTTTGAGGTGCTCACGAGTAGCATTGACCCCTAACTAAATTATCTGAAATGTGTTTTAAACCCCCAAGCCCCTCAATTAAACCCCTGTGTGTCATTGGCACACCCTGCCGCTATCATACCCCTCCATCTGTGGCTCTCATTTGATGTGCCTCACTGATAATGTTCCATATGCCAGTTGACAAATTGGAGAGTTTGGGTTCTGTGAAGGGCTGTGAGGGGCGTGAGGTTCACTCTGCCCAACAGGGAGGATGCTGGGTAAGACTGATCCTGAGAGGAGGAGGCCACGGTCCTTCCATCTGTTTCACCTCTCTATCAGCTCTCTCTCTGTCTCTCTTTGAGGAAACATCAGGGACCAGCGTTCTGTCTTTTAACCAGTTTTCAACATCTTTCAATACAATTTTCACTCACTAAATAAGAATATGAAGTTTAATCAAGTTTCAATGTCACATGCACAAGTACAGTGAAATGCCTTTCTTGCAAGCTCTAAACCCAACAACGCAGCAGTCAACATCAATTTGAAAGGTAAAACACAATCAAGCTCACAGAACAGGACTACCGAGTGCTGAAACACATAGCGTGTAAAAAACGTTGGTCCTCGGTTGCAACACTCACTACCGAGTTCCAAACTGCCTCTGGAAGCAACGTCAGCACAAGAACTGTTCATCGGGAGCTTCATGAAATGGATTTCCATTTTGTTTGGGGAAGGCCCTTTCCTGTTTCAGCATGACAATACCCCCGTCCCCAAAGCAAGATCCATACAGAAATGGCCTTTTGAGATTGGTGTGGAAGAACTTGACTGGCCTGCTGTCATAGGCGTCGCAAGGATTGGACCAAGGCGCAGCGGGTAAAGTGCTCATCTTCTTAATTTATTTAAAGAAAACGCTTAAACTAAATAAACAAACGACGAAAAACAGTTCCATAAGGCTCCCAGGCTATACAGAAAATAACCACCCACAAAACACAAGTGAAACAAACCTCAACTAAATATGGCCTCCAATTAGAGGCAACGACAACCAGCTGACTCTAATTGGAGGTCCTACCAAAACCCAACATAGAAATAGAAAACTAGATTTAAACATAGAAATAGAAAACATAGAACCTAAACCAAAAACACCGAAACACACAAAACAAACACCCCCTGCCATGCCCTGACCAAACTACAATGACAAATAACCCCTTTTACTGGTCAGGACGTGACAGTACCCCCCCCATAGGTGCAGACCCCGAATGCACCTCAAAAACAAAAAACCCACAAAAAACAACCCCAAACTTAAAGGGAGGGAAGGAAGGGTGGCCACCGTCAATGACGGTCCCTGTGCTACACTCCCCCTTCCCAATCCTCCCACTACGGAGGTGGCTCTGGCTCTGGGCATAGCTCCCGTTCAGAAGACTCTAGGCTGGGGAGCGTTGCTGGAGCCTCCTGGTTGAGGAGCGTCGCTGGAGGATCAGGGCTGAGGAGCATCGCTGAGGAGCGTCGCTGGAGGCCTCCTGCGTGGAGCTGGGACCGGTCTCCCCGGACTGGGGAGACTTACAGGAGATTGGGTGCGCAGAGTGGGCACGTGGCACACTGGGCCGTGGAGGTGCACCGGCGGTCTGGAACTCAGGGCTGGCACACCCCGTCCTGGCTGAGTGGTCACTGTAGCCCGGCACAGGCGGAGCGCTGGCACAGGGCGAACTGGGCTGTGCTGGAGAGTGAGGGCTGCCGTGCGTAGAGCAGGCGCAGGGTAAGCTGGACCTAGGAGACGCACTGGTGGCCAGATGCGCTGCGCTGGCGCACTTCTCCCTGGCTGCCGGCCAACTCTCGCCCGGCAATGCTGGGGAACCCTTATTGGCCGCACCGGACTGTGCGTGCGTATGGGCGATACCGTGCGCATTTCTGAGTAGCTCGGTGCTCTCCTCATCATCCGCTCCCCACGGTAAGCACGGGGAGTTGGCTCAGGACCCCCCCCCCCAAAAAAAAATGTTTTTGGGGCTGCCTCTCGCACTTGCCTTTGGGCCTATACAGCGCCTCATAATAGCGCCGCTCTGCCTTTGCTGCCTCCACTTCCTCCTTCGGTTGCCGGTACTCCCCAGCCTGCCTCCAGGGTCCCTTTCCGTCTAAAATCTCCTCCCATGTCCACGACTCAATTTTTCTCCTGCTGCTCCTTCTTCCGCTGCTTGGTCCTTTTTTGGTGGGTGTTTCTGTCATAGGCGTCGTAAGGATTGGACCAAGGCGCAGCGGGTAAAGTGCTCTTCTTAATTTATTTAAAGAAAACGCTTAAACTAAATAAACAAACAACGAAAAACAGTTCCATAAGGCTCCCAGGCTATACAGAAAATAACCACCTAAAAAACACAAGTGAAACAAACCTCAACTAAATATGGCCTCCAATTAGAGACAACGACAACCAGCTGCCTCTAATTGGAGGTCCTACCAAAAACCCAACATAGAAACCTAGATTTAAA
Organism: Salmo trutta; assembly: GCF_901001165.1. Lineage (NCBI taxonomy): Eukaryota > Metazoa > Chordata > Actinopteri > Salmoniformes > Salmonidae > Salmo > Salmo trutta. The sequence goes on along the minus strand of NC_042975.1, from coordinate 40,212,729 downwards.
CATAGAAATAGAAAACATAGAACCTAAACCAAAAACACCGAAACACACAAAACAAACACCCCCTGCCACGCCCTGACCAAACTACAATGACAAATAACCCCTTTTACTGGTCAGGACGTGACACCTGCACAGGGCCCTGACCTCAACCCTATCGAACACCTTTGGAATGAATTGGAACGCTGACTGCAAGCCAGGCCTAATCGCCCAACCTCACTAATGCTCTTGCGGCTGAATGTAAGCAAGTCCCTGCAGCAATGTTACAACATCTTGTGGAAAGCCTTCCCAGAAGAGTGGAGGATGTTACAGCAGCATAGGGGGGGACCAACTCCATATTAATGCCCATGATTTTGGAATGAGATGTTCGACGAGCAGGTGTCCACATGCATAGAGTATGTGTCGGAGCCCCGCCGATGTGGATGGGGACGTGCTCGCCCCCCATTTCCTGTAGTCCACGATCAGCTCCTTGGTCTTACTGACATTGAGGTTAGTGGTTGTTGTCCCAGCACCACACTGCCAGGTCTCTGACCTCCACCCTGTAGGCTGTCTCATCGTTACCGGTGATCAGGCCTACCACTGTAGTGTCATCAGCAAACTTGATGATGGTGTTGGATTCGTACATGGATATACAGTCTTGGGTGAACAGGAAGTGCAGGGGGGAACAAGCAGCCCCACCATCTGGGGTCAGCCCATCAGGAAGTCCAGGATCCAGTTGCAAAGGGAGGTGTTCAACACCATTGTGTTGAACTGAGCTGTAGTCAATTAACAGCATTCTCATATACATTTACATTTCAGTCATTTAGCAGACGCTCTTATCCAGAGCGACTTACAGTAGTGAATGCATACATTTCATGCATTTATTTTACATTTTTATTATTATAATTTTTTTTTTATACTGGCCCCCCGTGGGAATCAAACCCACAACCCTGGCATTGCACACACCATGCTGGCGTTGCAAACACCATGCTCTACCAACTGAGCCATAGTATTCCTCTTATCTAGGTGGGTGAGGGCAGTGTGGAGTGCAATTGAGATTGCGTTGTATATGGATCTGTTGGTGTGGTATGTGAATTGGAGTGGGTCTAGGGTGTCTGGGATGATGGAGTTGATGTGAGCCATAACCAGCCTTTCAAAGCACTCCATGGTTACAGAAGTGAGTGCTACAGGGCAGTACTCATTGTGGCATGAAGCCTTAGAGTTCTTAAGAACAGAAATGGTGGTAGTATTGACTGGGAAAATTAGAGGTTGAAAATTACCGTGAATTTGCCTGCTGATCTATGCGTGCTCTGAGAACGTGCCCTGGAATACTGTCCGGCCCCACGGCCTTGCAGATGTTGACCTGATTATAGACCTTACTCACGTCGGCCTCGGGGAACAGATCAGCCAGTCCTCTGGGTCCGTAGTGGCCCTCACGCACAGCAGGGTGTTGCTATTGTCAAAGTGTGCATAAAATGCATTGAGTTTGTCTGGTAGAGAGGCATCATTGGGAATGTCACAGCTAGATCTGCCTTTGTAATCCATAATGGACTGTAGCCTCTGCCACATGCGGCGGGCATCGGAGTCTGTGTATTATGATTCCACCTTAGTCCTATATTTTCCTTTTGCTCGTTTGTTGACTGTGCGGAGGTCATAGCGGGACGTCTTGTACTTGTTCCAACATTAGGAGTGACATGTCATCTATTACCCTAATGATATAACATAATGATGGAACAATGGATAGGAAGAGGATAACAAACAAGCAGATGTCAATCAGGACAGGAAACGACTGTATATCTGCCGGAGTAATCTGCTGACGACAGGCAGGCACTGCAGCAGCCCATTCATGTGTTTGAGTAGGGACTTGACTTCATGTCCTCCGTGTTTGCAGCGATTCAACTCTGTGAAGAACATGAAGTATTCCTTCATGCTTAACGTTAACCTTTCAAAGCTTTTGCCTCTGCTACTGCTTCAGGCAAAAACATGCTTCACATCTGATGAGAAGAAATATGTACAGTATACAATCTCATGGGAGTTAAACTGCTCTATATTCTGTGTACAGCATGCACTGTAAAGAAAACAAAATAAAAAACACAAATCTAGTTATTTCAACAAATCATTATTAAGTAACTGGTAAGGACGTGGCAGGGGTGTGTTTGTTTTGTGTTGTCGGGGTTTTCGGGTAGTGTTCTATGTTTTGTATTTCTATGTTATATTTTCTAGTTTTTCTATTTCTATGTCTATTTTATTGTTTTGACCTTCAATTGGAGGCAGCTGTTCCTCATTGCCTCTAATTGAAGGTACTATTTAGTAGGGGTGTTTTCTATGGGTTTTGTGGGTAGTTGTTTCTTGTTTAGCTGTGTGCCTGACAATACTGTTTTCGTTGTGCTTTTTGTTCAGTGGTCATTTTATTTAATAAAGAAGAAAATGAGCATTCACATCCCCGCTGCATTTTGGTCCAATCCTTACGACGCCCGTGACAGTCATTGACCTGGACATGGTGGTGAAGCAGGATGATTGGAATACTGTGAACCATGAGGTTGTGATCCCAGGTGAGGAATGTTGATTAGAAATTACTGTATGAATGTAAATTTACAATGAAATAAATATTTGTCACATGAACCAAATACAACAGTTGTGGACTTTACAGTTAAATGCTTATTTACGAGCCCATTCTCAACAGTCCAGAGTTAAAAAGTAAGACAAATATTTGCTAAAGGAAATAGGAATACAATAAAAACAATGAGGCTATATACAAGGAGTACCAGTACTGAGTCAATGTGCAGGGGTACGAGGTAGTTGAGGTAATTGAGGTTGTCATGCCCTGGCCATAGAGGTTTTTATTCTCTATTTTGGTTAGGCCAGGGTGTGACTAGGGTGGGCATTCTATGTCCTTTTTTCTATGTTTTGTATTTCTTTGTTTTGGCCGGGTATGGTTCTCAATCAAGGACAGCTGTATATCGTTCTCTGATTGGGAGCCATACTTAGGCAGCCTGTTTTCCTTTGGGCTTTGTGGGTGGTTACTTTCAGTTTAGTTCATGTTCCTGACAGAACTGTTTAGCTGTCGTTCGTTTTCGTGTTTTGTTGAAAGTGTTCTATTAAAAGTTAATGATGAGCACTCACCACGCTGCGCCTTGGTCTACTCCTTTCGACGGCCGTTACAGAACCACCCACCACAAGAAGACCAAGCAGCGTGGTATGGAGGAACAGAGGGTTATGGACTCCTGGACTTGGGAGATGATTTTGGATGGAAAGGGACCCTGGACAACGCCTGGGGAGTATCGCCGCCCGCAGTGGGAGATCGAGGCAGCGAAGGCAGAACGGCGATACTGGGAGGAACAGGCAAGTCAGCTACAGGAGCCTGAGAGGCAGCCCACCATTTTTTTTGAGGGGGGCACACAGGGAGTTGGGGTAAGTCAGGTTGGAGACCTGAGCCAACTCCCCGTGCTTATTATGGGGAGCGACGGATCAAGCAGGCACCCTGTTATGCTGAGTTACACACACCAGTGCGCAGCTATAGCCCGGTGCGGTCGATACGGGCTCCTCAGCATTGCCGTGCTAGAGTTGGCACTCAGCCAGGGATAGGTGCGCCGGCGCAGCACATCTGGCCACCAGTGCGTCTCCTAGGTCCAGCCTACCCTGCGCCTGCTCTACGCATGGCAGCCATCATTCCCCAGCACAGCCCAGTTCACCCTGTGTCAGCGCTCCGCCCGTGCCGGGCTATAGTGACCATCCAGCCAGGACGGTGTGTGCCAGCCTTGAGCTCCAGATCTCTGGTACGCCTCCATAGCCCAGTACGTCCTGTTCCTGCTCCTTGCACTAACCCTGAGGTGCATGTTACCAGTCTGGCACCTCCAAAGCCAGTCCCACGCATCAGGCCTCCAGTGCGCCTGTCCAGCACAGTACGTCCTGTTCCTGCTCCTCGCACTAGCCCTGAGGTGCATGTTACCAGTCTGGCACCTCCAAAGCCAGTCCCACGCATCAGGCCTCCAGTGCGCATTCCCTGTCCGGAGCCGCCAGAGTCGCCCGCCTGTCCGGAGCCGCCAGAGTCGCCCGCCTGTCCGGAGCCGCCAGAGTCGCCCGCCTGTCCGGGTCCCCAGTCCGGGGTCTGCGGCGAGGGTCTCCACTTCAGAAGCGCCACCTAAGTGGGCCAAGCCGAAGGTGAAGCGGGGTCCACGTCCCGCACCAGAGCCGCCGCCGTAAGGAAGGCCCACCCGGACCCTCCCCTTTAGAGTCAGGTTTTGCGGCCGGAGTCCGCACTTTTGGGGGGGGGGGGGGGTACTGTCACGCCCTGGCCATAGAGAGGGTTTTATTCTCTATTTTGGTTAGGCCAGGGTGTGACTAGGGTGGGCATTCTATGTCCTTTTTTCTATGTTTTGTATTTCTTTGTTTTGGCCGGGTATGGTTCTCAATCAGGGTCAGCTGTATATCGTTGTCTCTGATTGGGAGCCATACTTAGGCAGCCTGTTTTCCTTTGGGTTTTGTGGGTGGTTACTTTCTGTTTAGTTCATGTTCCTGACAGAACTGTTTAGCTGTCGTTCGTTTTCTTTTTTGTTGTTGAAAGTGTTCTATTAAAAGTTAATGATGAGCACTCACCACGCTGCACCTTGGTCTACCCCTAGTGGTGTGGGGGCTGTGCTTTGGCAAAGTGGGTGGGGTTATATCCTGCCTGTTTTGGCCCTGTCCGGGGGTATCATCGGATGGGGCCACAGTGTCTTCTGATCCCTCCTGTCTCAGCCTCCAGTATTTATGCTGCAGTAGTTTGTGTCGGGGGGCTAGGGTCAGTCTGTTACATCTGGAGTATTCTCTTGTCTTATCTGGTGTCCTGTGTGAATTTAAATATGTTCTCTCTTTCTCTCTTTCTTTCTCTCGGAGGACCTGAGCCCTAGGACCATGCCTCGGGACTACCTGGCATGATGACTCCTTGCTGTCCCCAGTCCACCTGGCCATGCTGCTGCTCCAGTTTCAACTGTTCTGCCTGCGGCTACGGAACCCTGACCTGTTCACCGGACGTGCTTGTTGCACCCTCGACAACTACTCTGATGATTATTATTATTTGACCATGCTGGTCATTTATTAACATTTTAACATCTTGACCATGTTCTGTTATAATATCCACCCAGCACAGCCAGAAGAGGACTGGCCACCCCTCATAGCCTGGTTCCTCTCTAGGTTTCTTCCTAGGTTTTTGGCCTTTCTAGGGAGTTTTTCCTAGGGAGTTTTTCCTAGCCACCGTGCTTCTTTCACATGCATTGCTTGCTGTTTGGGGTTTTAGGCTGGGTTTCTGTACAGCACTTTGAGATTTCAGCTGATATACGAAGGGCTATATAAATAAATTTGATTTGATTTTGATTTGATTTACTCCTTTCGACGGCTGTTACAGAGGTAGTACATGTGGGTAGGGTAAAAAGAAACTTGGCAATCAGGATATATACGTAATAAAAAGAGGTGCAGCAGCATGTGTAAAGTGTTGGTGTGGTGTCAATGTGTGTTTGTGTGTGTGAGCGTATGTAGTGTGTAAATGTGTGTGTGTCGGAGAGTTAGTGTAGTATGTGTGAATGGAGTCTAGTGCAGTGGTTCTTAACCTTGTTGGAGGTACTGACCCCCACCAGTTTCATATGCGCATTCACCGAACGCTTCTTAATTGGAAAAATGGCTCTCTTCACCTTGAATTCAGCGAGCGTTGTGTTCTTTTATTGTCCATCTCCATGCAGCTTAAGGAAGTGTTCTCTTAGTTTTGCCGGTGCTAGACTAGAATTGCTCAACTTGGCATTGCAAATCATGCAGTTAGGACGCTGACTCTCATCATGTTCCGTTATACATGTGAATCCATATTGTACATATTCGTCCGACCACTTTCTTTTTTTGCTCGACATAGAAGGGATTAAAATATTAAGAAAGATATCACATGACGTAGCATCACGACAGTCACAATTCGACTACTGAGCGCGCCAAATTCCCTGCAGCACAGATAGGCCAAGCGATGTTGCGTGATCACCTGCAGCCAATGATGGCCAAGCGGGGCGTGTCATCACGAATCATATGAGTCGGGTGTGTGTCTTGACCTCCGCCGAACCCCTGAGACTGACTCACCGAACCCCTGGGGTTCGATCGAACCCAGGTTAAGAACCACTGGTCTAGTGAGTGTGCATAGAGCCAGTGTAAGGGAGTCAGTGCAAATCAATTAAGATAAATACATAAAGGTGGTCAATGTAAATAGTAGGGTAGCCATTTGACTAACTGTTCAGCAGTCTTATGGCTTGGGGGTATGTACGTGTGCCAAATATGTAAGTTAAAAACAATGTATGTTAAAAGCACTGTGTGTGTAACTAGTTCCACAGCCTTTTGTTTTAGGTAAGATGCCAAAATAATAATTTCTAGTTGCATGAACATATGAGACAAATTGAGCAAAAACATAATTTTAAGTTTTCTCTCTCATGTTGGGTCCAACAACTTTTTTTTAAGTTCATGTAACATTTTGACCGAAAAGTTGAGTAAATAAAAAAAAAGGCTGTGGAACCAGTTATTTAATTATACTTAGCTGAAACAACCAGAGTGTGACACTAGCGTATGAAACCCATACTAAACATTACACATGCACGTGCACACACAGTGTATACAGTATAAGCATTGGGGCCATCTGAGACTCCCTTCTGGAAGATGAGTGAGGCAGGCTCTCTGATCAGGTCCAACTAAACTGGTCCATCCCCTTGGCAGAAAGCTCTGAAGAGACAGCAGAGGAAGATGTACAGAGCACCAGAGACTATTGGAGGGGCCCAGGCCTATTGAAAGTGCTGCGTATGTGTGTGCGTGTGTGTGTGTGTGTGTGTTTAAGTTGTGAATTAACAATGTTGAGAGGGCTGGGTAAGTGGCTCAGAGTGGTCTCACTGCCAGAGCATATTCATTTCAAAGCCAACTCTGAGACACACACTAGGGAAAGGGAGAGCATGGAGGCTTAGTGGCTAATCTGGTCAGAGTGTGTGCTGGAAGCTGTGCTGAATATTCAATACACTGGACGAAAACATAGATTTCAACATCAGTAGCAATGCTCTCCCTTTAGGATAGTTCTACAATCTGAGATTTTACCTTGTGTACTTGCAGCCTGTGTTTGAGTGTGTGTCCATGAGTGTGCACGTTTTTGTGTGTGAGTAAAAAAGACTCAGTAGCAGGACTTGAAATGGATCTATCTACTCTTTATGTTTTTCATAAAAGAAGAAAAGCAAGTTGTGACCTTAAATGACATAAGGTTGGCTTGAACTGCATCCAGCAGTGTTTGGTTTCACATTGGTTCTGGGAACGAAGCCATTAGCTTTCTGACCGGTAAAACAGAAACGTTTTGAAATTGGAAGTGGAAATTTCGCCTGTTGTGTGAATTGTTTTTTTATGTTGCAGGGAGATTCTGAGAACATTTTACTCCAGTTCCTTTAAAGGCTTCCTGGGTGGTTTTATTAACGCTCTGAAAACCAAAATTAGAGTTTTTTTTTTAAATAACTTCCTTAAAACTTTCACAAAAATCTTCAAAAAGACTATTAGGAAGACTGCTAGCTTATTTTGGGTTAACTTTTTTGAACTCCAAGAACCGATAGAACACAAACACTTTTTTTTATTGTGACACGATCACTGTGATTCAAACCTATAATCTTCTGTTCTCTATCGATGGAATTACTCCACCGCGCCACCAGAATGGAGCAAGTGTTTTTTTTACACATACAAACCCGATTATTTTAGTCTATTCAAACAGACCCCATTTCTAACGAAACAAACACTCATTAAGATCAGCTGTGGCCAATTAGTGTATGAGGCCAACACACCTGAACACGATAGAGTTTTGTTGATGCTGAGAATGGAATGTATTTGTTTTTAAATAACATTCTTTGAACATTTTCTGAACATTACTAAAGTTTTCTTGTGGTGTTTATGGAAAGTTTTCTTAATGTTTTCGGGACAATTTGAGAACATTACTTTAAATAGAACCATGAGGGAACCTGTAGGAAACGTTAAAGTATTTCAGTGCTGAAGTTCTGAAATTCCCACATAAGAACGTTGATTCTTAACATTCTTGGAACAGTTTGAAAACATTACTTTAAATAGAACCATGAGGAAACCTGAAGGAAACATTATGCTGAAGTACTGAAATTCCCACAAAAGATCATTGTTTCTTAATGTTCTCTGAAGTATTTGAGAACATTCCCAATTTCAAACCAGTTGCAGAATGTTCCTAAAACATTTAAATTAAATGTAACCATGTCTGAACTTTTAGGAAACGTTCTGTTAAAGTAGTGGTCACCAACAGGTGGATCGCAATCAACTGGTCGATCTCCAAGGCATTCCTAGTTGATCGCCAAACATTTCTGTAAAAAAAACTATGATAAAGCATTGTGTTCCTATTTATTTTTTATTTGTCTCGCACTGTTGGCAGAAGTTACATCCAATTTAGCTGCCCTGCACGCCGGGTAGGCAAAGTGTTCCCATTTTTAACCATTTCATGTGTCTGAAGGTACAAACTATGTACAGTTGAAGTCGGAAGTTTACATACACTTAGGTTGGAGTCATTAAAACTAGGTTTACAACCACTCCACAAATTTCTTGTTAACAAATTATAGTTTTGGCAAGTCGGTTAGGACATCTACTTTGTGCATGACAAGTCATTTTTTCAACAATTATTTATAGACAGATTATTTCACTTATAATTCACTGTCTCACAATTCCAGTGGGTCAGAAGTTTACATACACTAAGTTGACTGTGCCTTTAAACAGCTTGAAAGACCTCAGAAAAAGAATTGTAGACCTCCACAAGTCTGGTTCATCCTTGGGAGCAATTTCCAAATGACTGAAGGTACCACATTCATCTGTACAAACAATAGTAAGCAGGTATAAACACCATGGGATCCCGCAGCCATCATCCCGCTCAGGGAGGAGACGCGTTCTGTCTCCTAGAGATGAACGTACTTTGGTGCGAAAAGTGCAAATCACTCCCAGAACAATAGCAAAGGACCTTGTGAAGATGCTGGAGGAAACAGGTACAAAAGTATCTACATCCACAGTAAAACGAGTCCTATATCGACATAACCTAAAAGGCCGCTCAGCAAGGAAGAAGCCACTGCTCCAAAACCGCCATAAAAAAGCCAGACTACGGTGTGCAACTGCACATCGGGACAAAGATTGTACTTTTTGGAGAAATGTCCTCTGGTCTGATGAAACAGAAATAGAACTGTTTGGCCATAATGACCATCATTATGTTTGGAGGAAAAAGGGGGAGGCTTGCAAGCCGAAGAACACCATCCCAACCGTGAAGCATGGGGGTGGCAGCATCATGTTGTGGGGGTGCTTTGCTGCAGGAGGGACTGGTGAACTTCACAAAATAGATGGCATAATGAGGTAGGAGAATTTGGTGGATATATTGAAGCAACATCTCAAGACATCATTCAGGATGTTAAAGTTTGGTCACAAATGGGTCTTCCAAATGGACAATGACCCCAAGCATACTTCCAAAGTTGTGGCAAAATGGCTTAAGGACAACAAAGTCAAGGTATTGGAGTGGCCATCACAAAACCCTGACCTCAATCCTATGGAAAATGTGTGGGCAGTACTGAAAAAGCGTGTGCGAGCAAGGAGGCCTACAAACCTGACGTAGTTACACCAGCTCTGTCACGAGGAATGGGCCAAAATTCAACCAACTTTTTGTGGGAAGCTTGTGGAAGGCTACCCGAAACATTTGACCCAAGTTAAACAATTGAAAGGCAATGCTACCAAATAATAATTGAGTGTATGTAAACTTCTGACCCACTGGGAATGTGATGAAAGAAATAAAAGCTGAAATAAATAATTCTCTCTACTATTATTCTGACATTTCACATTCTTAAAATAAAGTGGTGATCCTAACTGACCTAAGACAGGGAATTTGTACTAGGATTAAATGTCAGGAATTGTGAAAAACTTAGTTTAAATGTATTTGGCTAAGGTGTATGTAAACTTCCGACTTCAATTGTAGGTCTACCTTTGGCTAATCGGATGGCTCAGATTACCGTGTCTGCTGTAACGTAGCAGGCAAAAAAGAAAGTTCATACTGTGAGAAGGCCAGCATCCCGGAATCGCCTCTTCACTGATGATGTTGAGACTGTTGCTTTGACGGTACTATTTAATGAAGCTGCCAGTTGAGGACTTGTGAGGCGTCTGTTTCTCAAACTAGACACTCAAATTTACTTGTCCTCTTGCTCAGTTGTGCACAGGGGCCTCCCACTCCTCTTTCTATTCTGGTTAGAGCCAGTTTGCGCCGTTCTGTGAAGGGAGTAGTACACAGCATTGTACGAGATCTTCAGTTTCTTGGCGATTTCTCGCATGGAATAGCCTTAATTTCTCAGAAGAATAGACTGACGAGTTTCAGAAGAAGGGTCTTTGTATCTGGCCATTTTGAGCCTGTAATTGAACCCACAAATGCTGATGCTCTAGATACTCAACTAGTCTAAAGAAGGCCAGTTTTATTGCTTCTTTAATCAGCACTACAGTTTTCAACTGTGCTAACATAATTGCAAAAGGGTTTTCTAATGATCAATCAGCCTTTTAAAATTATAAACTTGGATTAGCTAACAGAACGTGCCATTGGAACACAGGAGTGATGGTTGCTGATAATGGGCCTCTGTACGCCTATGAAGATATTCCATAAAATATCCGCCTTTTCCAGCTACAATAGTCATTTACAACATTAACAATGTCTACACTATATTTCTGATCATTTTGATGTTATTTTAATGGACAAATTTTTTTAATTTTCTTTCAAAAACAAAGACATTTCTAAGTGACCCCAAACTTTTGAACGGTAGTGTATATATTTTAAAATGTTGTGAGCAACAATGCATTGGCAATAGCCTACTGCACAAACCTCACGGCAACAGTACTTTTATTAATAGGTTAATGTTGCATAGGCTTAAGTTTATGTCATGTTTGTATTTTGACTCAGAAAGTTATCAGAGACTCAGAAAACATTGATAACCACCGTGTTAAAGTAATGAAATACAATGAAAATAATGTTATATTCTTTGTCAAGTTCCTTAACCTTTTCCCGTGTGAGTTACAAATATCTCTAACTGTCGCGCCAGAGTGAGTTTATTTATGCGTATGATGTCAGAATGCACTCACTGTTCCAAAATGTGATTGTTACATAACAGGACAGTTAATGCATGCTGCTCTCAAACCAAGGCACGCGAGATGATAATTATCTATAGGCTGTTTCAACTTGTCAATAAAAAAAAGAAATTCAAACAAGTTTTATTTTCTAGCAACCGTTTGAATTAAGGTGTGTTCTGCCTCCTCATTAATTCACATAGAAGTAGCACATTTCATTGTTGCGGACAATTTACATTTGAGGCATTACTGAGCCAAACAAATGATTCTCTTCGACAGAGCCCAAGCACTTCCCCAGTGTTTCCCCAGATCAAGTATGTAGACATTTGCACATCTATTGTCAGAAAAGAACTTGCGCAAACATTTTCCCCCTGGCACATTTTCTGGCTGGCGCTTGCATTGCCTTCATTGTTGTTTTCTTTACTACTATTAACTTTGGACATGTGTGCAAAGTAAATGCCTTATTGTGTTATCATTATATGTGTTATCATTATATGTATATCGTGTTGTCGTTTCTACTGCAGCACACCCTTTGTACGTATGGAGCATACTATATTTACTGTTTTATTCACGTTTTCAAGTTCTGGTGACAAATCATGCATTCCGATTCTTGAATAGATTGTGATGTACACAAATGATGTGCATTTTTAAAGGTTGTGATGTACTTTTTTGAAGGTTGTTCTGATTATGATGAGGTAATGCTAAGCTAATTGCCAGCAATGTGTGGGGCCATGCTTGTTGACATCATGTAAACGTCAGACCAAAGATGTGAAGGGATGGTTCATTAGTCTTTCAAGTAAACTTCCGTAAGTGAATGATGGAAGTGAATGATGGTAGACGACACAACTCCCTTCAACATACATGCTGCAAACAGACCAAACGTATCATCAAACTCTTACATTTGGTTGACGTGAAAAACAAACATGGCAGCGCGCACAAACTACCCATCGTCGGATTACTTGTACATTTTTTGAAAGTGTTTTACTCAATTATGTCGATCACCGGTGAGCTCACAAGTGATGAATTGTACAGTGGGGCAAAAAAGTATTTAGTCAGCCATCAATTGTGCAAGTTCTCCCACTTAAAAAGATGAGAGAGGCCTGTAATTTTCATCACAGGTACACGTCAACTATGACAGACAAAATTAGAAAAAAAATCCAGAAAATCACATTGTAGGATTTTTTATGAATTTATTTGCAAATTATGGTGGAAAATAAGTATTTGGTCACCTACAAACAAGCAAGATTTCTGGCTCTCACAGACCTGTAACTTATTCTTTAAGAGGCTCCTCTGTCCTCCACTCGTTACCTGTATTAATGGCACCTGTTTGAACTTGTTATCAGCATAAAAGACACCTGTCCACAACCTCAAACAGTCACACTCCAAACTCCACTATGGCCAAGACCAAAGAGCTGTCAAAGGACACCAGAAACAAAATTGTAGACCTGCACCAGGCTGGGAAGACTGAATCTGCAATAGGTAAGCAGCTTGGTTTGAAGAAATCAACTGTGGGAGCAATTATTAGGAAATGGAAGACATACAAGACCACTGATAATCTCCCTCGATCTGGGGCTCCACGCAAGATCTCACCCTGTGGGGTCAAAATGATCACAAGAATGGTGAGCAAAAATCCCAGAACCACACAGGGGGACCTAGTGAATGACCTGCAGAGAGCTGGGACCAAAGTAACAAAGCCTACCATCAGTAACACACTACGCCGCCAGGGACTCAAATCCTGCAGTGCCAGACGTGTCCCCCTGCTTAAGCCAGTACATGTCCAGGCCTGAAGTTTGCTAGAGAGCATTTGGATGATCCAGAAGAGGATTGGGAGAATGTCATATGGTCAGATGAAACCAAAATATAACTTTTTGGTAAAAACTCAACTCGTCGTGTTTGGAGGACAAAGAATGCTGAGTTGCATCCAAAGAACACCATACCTACTGTGAAGCATGGGGGTGGAAACATCATGCTTTTGGGCTGTTTTTCTGCAAAGGGACCAGGACGACTGATCCGTGTAAAGGAAAGAATGAATGGGGCCATGTATCATGAGATTTTGAGTGAAAACCTCCTTGAAGATGAAACGTGGCTGGGTCTTTCAGCATGACAATGATCCCAAACACACCGCCCGGGCAACGAAGGAGTGGCTTCGTAAGAAGCATTTCAAGGTCCTGGAGTGGCCTAGCCAGTCTCCAGATCTCAACCCCATAGAAAATCTTTGCAGGGAGTTGAAAGTCCGTGTTGCCCAGCGACAGCCCCAAAACATCACTGCTCTAGAGGAGATCTGCATGGAGGAATGGGCCAAAATACCAGCAACAGTGTGTGAAAACCTTGTGAAGACTTACAGAAAACGTTTGACCTCTGTCATTGCCAACAAAGGGTATATAACAAAGTATTGAGATAAACTTTTGTTATTGACCAAATACTTATTTTCCACCATAATTTGCAAATAAATTCATAAAAAATCCTACAATGTGATTTTCTGGATTGTTTTCTTCTCATTTTGTCTGTCATAGTTGAAGTGTACCTATGATGAAAATTACAGGCCTCTCTCATCTTTTTAGGTGGGAGAACTTGCACAATTGGTGGCTGACTAAATACTTTTTTGCCCCACTCTAAATAGTAATTGCTATTAGTTAATTCATATTATGGTGTCTGTCAGTCGAGAGCTCAATAGGACCGTTTGTGTTAGGTCACTCTTTCCTCAGTTAGCGCTACAACTAATACAGCCTGCATTTTCCGGTTTGGATGAGAGTTGTGTTATGCTGTTGCTACTTCTGTGAATGTCGGAACATTGCATCCAAAACTAAACTGCTCACATTGAGGACATAACTTTGTGAAGACTGTTTATGCAAAATGTTTCTGTGTAAAAACAGTGTGGCTAGCTCAAACGCTGACTGTTGTGTCTATCGTAACTGGACGTTATAAATAACTGTTCTAATCACACCGGTTTGAGCGTATGTTGCAGGGACCACCGTAGAATGATCACACCTGTGTGTTCGTACGTGTCAAAGGGTTAAAAGCACTAATAATGTTCCAAAGCCAAGCAACTATCCTGCACCACTCACAGAAAGCTGTACGCTAAATAACCAAAGGACAACCACACTCTCACCAAGCTCTAAGAAACATATGGTTCTCAGAACGTTATGTGATAGCTGGGCAGTGACCACTATGGCTGCTGTTGGAGCGGAGAGCTGTCACTTACACTTGGATGTCCAGCATAATCCTCTTGTCCTCTTCCACGTGGATGCCCCAGATGCAGTCCTGGCCTTTGTCGTAGGTCTCCGGCCAGTTTGGAGAGAGAACCACCCCGGCTGAGTCTGTGATTTCACCACTACACACAGCTGGGACACACACAAACACAGAGTCAAATCCAAGTACTGAGAAACACATTCATTCATGGCCAACACTTTTGTGATAATCCAAAATAGTTCGCACAAAGATAAAAGTAAACACCAAGATCAAACTAACAGCATGTACATGTACGCCTACTCACAGTAAAGTGATTGAACATCTAAAATGTCAGTGCCAGCTGAGCTAATGATATGAAATAATATGTGGTTTTGCTGTTGGTCTGGGGACTGTGGGACATCTTTCAAATGCCGTGTGAATTCACATGGGTAAATAAGAAACGGCGATGAAAGAGCAGCACTGCTGAACAGAATACCATTCATAATGACTTTCCATGCTCCTTGAAAACTCAAGAGCAAGAGGGGTGGTATAGAACCATTACAAATGGCTAACACTGTAAAATACAGTACTGTAGCTCAGCAGAAATTGAATCCTTTAATGTCTACCTTTGCCGAAGAGCTGTAAGATCAAGGGCAGTGTGGTGTGGGGCAGTGCGGGCGAAATAGATAAAGTGTAAGCGGTTGTGAGGTCAGTGTGTGTGTGTCTGTGGGAAAGAGAAAGAGTGAGAGAGAAAAAGCTAAAGTAAAGGGGGGAAAGGGAGCAAGAGAGTGAGAGAGAGAATGAAATAAAGAAAGAAAGGAAGAATTAATGAAAGAAAAGGATGGCGAAAGAGAAAGAGAGAGAGCAGCAGGGAGAAAGAGAGAATACACCTAGGCTTTGATGGCCATTGGCCATATGACTCAGTGTGTAGCCTAGACTGCACAGGGGAATACCTTTAGTCTGTAGCACTACTGAAACCTGCCCTGGAAACACATGGGCTAGGATGCATTACATATTGAAAAGTCATTGAGGATCAGATCCTGGGAGACTGGGGTAGCTGAGTTTATTGTGGCTGGGGTTCCTAGATTGTACTCAGATGTTGATAGAGAATTAGCCAAACACGAGCAGAGGAAATTCTGTGGCCTGGCTTTGTAATGGGATTAGGACTGACCCCTGCAGGCTGGCTCTGTCTCGTTCCACTGGGGGTTCTCTGCGTCCAGACACTCGATGATGACTGAGCCCTGCTCCAGAGTGTAGCCAGGGTCACAGGCAAACTCCACCACCGCACCCACACCGTAGGCCGTGTCACTGCTGGTGAAGTTGCCATACTTCACAAATGGCCCATAGCATGTGCCCTTTGCAAAAGCTGCAGGACACAAATCACACGTGGATTTTTTGTTACAATAAGTCACCATCTATCCTCAATTTGACATTACTTAGCATAGGATGAATAAATGCTAGTATTCTGTTGATTCTTTGAAGTACCTTCATATCTGATAGCTGCTCCCGTAGAGGTGACCGTCCCATCTGTGGTGAACTCCACAAAGAGGTGACGGCCTGTGCTCACCACGCCCTCGTTGGGCAGGTACTCCACCTCATAGGAGTCATACACCGGAGGGGAGTCAATGTTGTTCCCATTCTTTATAAGGAGTCTGAAACACCATCAAAAATAGTGCTTAATAAAATGGGGGAAGGGGGAATGAGACACACTTGCCATTGAGGACTAAGAGAAACATCCAAAGGGAGTGGTGAGTGGTTCTGAAGTGGCGCTCATTGTTTCATCTATGGCTGTAATAACCCTGTGATAAGATTCTACACAATTCGGCAGCAAGCGGCTTTATTAAATATCAGTTTGTTACCATAGCCTTGAGACATAGTAGTTATGGTACAAAAATGTAATTAAATACCGTCTCCCCGCGTCTGAGTGGCCTCTATAGTCCCTCAATTAATTTGCATGAGGAAATACAGTTAATTATTTGAAATTACATAAAGCCGTTACAATTTCATCCTCCAATCCGTTCAAATTTGACTCATAGTCACTGACATATGGGATTTAGTTGCCTAGCCTTAGCAAGCATATGCCTATTTAAGGCATACAATTAGGCTAGGTGTTGTTGCCCAGTGTTGCATTGCATTCTGACAGCCTGAGGTAAAACCTGCCATATCTAGCCCAACTGGCAACTAATTAACAACAAATAAAAGAGACGCCTCCAAGTTCTACCACTTGAGCACGCACCAACACCCTCCTTCACACACACACACACACACACACACACACACACACACACACACACACACACACACACACACACACACACACACACACACACACACACACACACACACACACACACACACACACACACACACACCTTCCATCCATCTTTCTGTGTACTCTACCTGTCATCATCCTCAGCCAAAGCCATTTTCTCAAAGTGAACATGAAGCCGGTGGCCTTCAGGAGCCTCCAGTACCCAATGGCACGTCAAGTTGTTGCTGTAGTTGCCAGGGAATCCAGGAGAGACAATACGGCCCAACGTGGCATTTTTAATCATACCACCACAGGAAGCTGTATTGAGGATGGATTTGATAAGAGAGATAAGGAGACAGAGTGAGAGGAAGGGAAGGATAGGACACAGAGAGAAAAAGTTAGACATAAAAATAACTTAAATGTCCCTTTGTAGAAAGGCTTACTTTCTATAACAATGTTGGTTTTCTGCTCTCTCTTTGCTGAGTAATACCACAGTACATAGAAACTGAGGTCAGGAGTAAGAAAGTTTCCATTCCTGTACTGAAAGAGAAGGAGAATGTTTGGGAGTCTGGGAGCTGTGTGGTGGTCTGGCGAATAGCCATCTCACCAGGGACTGACTGACTTTCTGACTGTGTGATGATGGACTAGTGAGGAGAGCATAGCAGCAGAATAGTATCAGTGCAGAACAGCTGTAGGGAGTGAGAGTGGGGCTGGCAGAAGAGATGGTGCTATATGGAGCGGCAGGTAGCCTAGTGGTTAGAGCATTGGGCCAGTAACCGAAAGGTTGCTGTACCGAATCCCCGAGCTGACAAGGTAAAGATCTGCCGTTCTGTCTCTGAGCAAGGCAGTTAACCCACAATTCCCCGGGCGCAGAAGATGTGGATGTCGATTAAGGCAGCCCTCCGCACCTCTCTGATTCAGAGGGGTTGGGTTAAATGCGGAAGACACATTTCATTTGAATGCATTCAGTTGTACAATTGACTAGGTATCTTCCCTATCCCAGAGCAGGTGAACGTTAGTCATGTAACCCACTCTTAATTAATATAGTGCTAGCCACTTGTTAGGTCTCGTCTCCGCAGCACTGCTCCCTCTTCCCATACTGGTAATCAGACACTACGAAACCAGGCCTCACAGCACAACCAATCAACTTTGGACCTTAACGATGATACTCAACTGACATCGTGTAAAAGCTCACTTAATAAGGCCTAAGTACAATCTATCACTGGTATACAGGGAGGCATGGGCTTTACACAATGTGAAGTTGGCCGTCGCAGTGAGAGCTATTATTTTCACAGTGGATATAAACAATAGTCAAGTAGGCCTACCTACAATATTTACAAAATAATTAACAGGACAAAGAGCAACATAAGTCAAAGCACTGACGACCTAACCCAGGTCTCATGATAGCAATGTGGCTATACAGCTGCAAGTATAGCCAAACCTTTCCATGTCTGGCCACAGCAGGAAATCATTATTTTAGGCTGGATCCTTGGAACCAAAGTGGATAAATTCAGTTTACCATGCTCACATGAGAAAGGGAATGCCCACTTACACAGACAGAATTTTTTAAAGTGTGAAACTAAACAATAACAGGTAGCTCTGGTCTACTTATTGTCCCCTCCCCGCTTTCCCTACCCACCAGACCATAAAAAATAAGCCAGTGAAATGTCTCTGCTTCGAATAACCTAACATAGCACGTGTAAAAGAACCGCCTGAGTGGGTTTTAAAGAAACCCGATTTTCAGACTTTGCGTCATCTCTGCTTTTCCCCTGAAAACCGAATGGTTTAGAACGTCATGATTTGTCATGCGTTAGATATCGTCCAATCACAATGCAGCAGCTGTCTCAGGGTTGGTTTAAAGGGGCCATCTGCTGATGCCACATCCATTTTTTGATGTATACATTTTTATTTATTTTTATTTAACTTTTATTTAACTAGGCAAGTCAGTTAAGAAAAAATTCTTATTTACAATGACCATCCTAGCCCGGCCAAACCCTAACCTAGACGACACTGGGACACCTGTGCGCCACCCTATGGGATTACCAATCACGGTCGGTTGTCATACAGCCTGGAAGCAAACCAGGGTCTGTAGTGACGCCTCTAGCACTGCAATGCAGTGCCTAAGACTGCTGCGCCACTCGGGAGCCATTATTAAATGAATGATATTTATCCATTTATTCTTGAAGACCAGAGTTTATAAATGCCTCATGAGCTTAGTTCAACTATCGCACCACATTGGAACCCAAAATATAAGCTTGTTATACGCCAACGTTTGTAAACAAAGTAAATGTGAACAAACACTGTATAGCCTCAAAACATGGATAAGTGTGTATAATTGTTATATCTTGGATGGTTAGTCCTTGCATCCATAACTCTGGTGTGTCAAATAAATACGAGGAAAACAAGGTAAGCGTTTACATTTATTTCAGCTTAAAGATCGACTCAGCTAAATTACGTTTCCACCAGCAGCACCGGCAGGCAAGACATATAAAATAAACACTGCTCAAAAAAATAAAGGGAACACTTAAACAACACAATGTAACTCCAAGTCAATCACACTTCTGTGAAATCAAACTGTCCACTTAGGAAGCAACATTGATTGACAATAAATTTCACATGCTGTTGTGCAAATGGAATAGACAACAGGTGGAAATTATAGGCAATTAGCAAGACAGCCCCAATAAAGGAGTGGTTCTGCAGGTGGGGACCACAGACCACTTCTCAGTTCCTATGCTTCCTGGCTGATGTTTTGGTCACTTTTGAATGCTGGCGGTGCTTTCACTCTAGTGGTAGCATGAGATGGAGTCTACAACCCACACAAGTGGCTCAGGTAGTGCAGCTCATCCAGGATGGCACATCAATGCGAGCTGTGGCAAGAAGGTTTGCTGTGTCTGTCAGCATAGTGTCCAGAGCATGGAGGCGCTACCAGGAGACAGGCCAGTACATCAGGAGACATGGAGGAGGCCGTAGGAGGGCAACAACCCAGCAGCAGGACCGCTACCTCCGCCTTTGTGCAAGGAGGAGCAGGAGAAGCACTGCCAGAGCCCTGCAAAATGACCTCCAGCAGGCCACAAATGTGCATGTGTCTGCTCAAACGGTCAGAAACAGACTCCATGAGGGTGGTATGAGGGCCCGACGTCCACAGGTGGGGGTTGTGCTTACAGCCCAACACCGTGCAGGACGTTTGGCATTTGCCAGAGAACACCAAGATTGGCAAATTCGCCACTGGCGCCCTGTGCTCTTCACAGATGAAAGCAGGTTCACACTGAGCACGTGACAGACGTGACAGACGCCGTGGAGAACGTTCTGCTGCCTGCAACATCCTCCAGCATGACCGGTTTGGCGGTGGGTCAGTCATGGTGTGGGGTGGCATTTCTTTGGGGGGCCGCACAGCCCTCCATGTGCTCGCCAGAGGTAGCCTGACTGCCATTAGGTACCGAGATGAGATCCTCAGACCCCTTGTGAGACCATATGCTGGTGCGGTTGGCCCTGTGCTAGACCTCATGTGGCTGGAGTATGTCAGCAGTTCCTGCAAGAGGAAGGCATTGATGCTATGGACTGGCCCGCCCGTTCCCCAGACCTGAATCCAATTGAGCACATCTGGGACATCATGTCTCGCTCCATCCACCAACGCCATGTTGCACCACAGACTGTCCAGGAGTTGGCGGATGCTTTAGTCCAGATCTGGGAGGAGATCCCTCAGGAGACCATCCGCCACCTCATCAGGAGCATGCCCAGGCGTTGTAGGGAGGTCATACAGGCACGTGGAGGCCACACACACTACTGAGCCTCATTTTGACTTGTTTTAAGGACATTACATCAAAGTTGGATCAGCCTGTAGTGTGGTTTTCCACTTTAATTTTGAGTGTGACTCCAAATCCAGACCTCCATGGGTTGATAAATTGGATTTCCATTGATTATTTTTGTGTGATTTTGTTGTCAGCACATTCAACTATGTAAAGAAAAAAGTATTTAATAAGATTATTTCATTCATTCAGATCTAGGATGTTATTTTAGTGTTCCCTTTATTTTTTTGAGCAGTGTATATATATATATATATATATATATATATATATATATATATATATATATATATATATATTTTACATCTATTTATTTTACCCCTTTTTTCTCCCCAATTTCATGGTATCCAATTGGTAGTTATAGTCTTGTCCCATCCCTGCAACCCCCGTACGGACTCGGGAGAGGCGAAGGTCGAGAGCCGTGCGTCCTTCGAAACACAACCCAGTCAAGACGCACTGCTTCTTGACACAATGCCCGCTTAACCCGAAAGCCAGCCACACCAATGTGTCGGAGGAAACACCGTACACCTGGCGACTATGTCAGGGTGCAAGCGCACAACCCTCTCCTAACCCGGACGACGCTGTATTATTAATTATTATTAATTATTATGTCGTATTATTCTGTACTTAAATCAGTCTCCCCACTTCGTATGGTATGTATTAGTTTGTGGATGTCCATCATCCATTTCATATGATATGTTACTAATTGCAATTCGTACAATATGTTACGAATTGCAATTCGTACAATATGTTACGAATTAGCAAAAATAGACAATATGTAAACATTTTGTAAAAACACATGATATGTTACGAATTCCAATTTGTTGTGGCTAACGTTGGCTAGGAGGCTAATGCTATTGCTAACGTTAGCTAGCCGGTTAACGTTAGCAAGGCTAGGGGTTAAGGCTAGGGTTAAGGTTAGGAGTTAGGTTAAAGGGTTAAGGTCTGGGTTAGGGTTAGGATTAGCTAACATGTTAAGTAGTTGCAAAGTAGCTAAAAAGTAGTAAGTAGTTGCAAAGTTACTAATTAACTAAAATGCTAAAGTTGTCTGTGATGAGTCTCCCTGATCTACATTTACTGTTAAATCTAGTCTATGAGAACAGTCTGGATGACCTACCATAGAAAGCACACCATAAACCTCAATTAACCTCTGGGCAGTGGGAGACAAATAACACCCAGTCCATTTAAACTGAGTTTAATTACTTTAATCATTCAGCTGAAATGTAATTCTCCTCAGTTGTCAGCCTCTGTGGCGTTCTCTGAGGGGGTACTATATATTCCCATTGGTTCTCAGTGAGCGGCTGGATGGATCCTGGGGTTGAAGAGCTAAAGTGTGTCTTTCTGTGTGTGTGTGTGTGTGTGTGTGTGTGTGTGTGTGTGTGTGTGTGTGTGTGTGTGTGTGTGTGTGAAATCAAATTTTATTTGTCACATACACATGGTTAGCAGATGTTAATGCGAGTGTAGCGAAATGCTTGTGCTTCTAGTTCTGACCATGCAGTAATATCTAACAAGTAACCTAACAATTTCACAACAACTACCTTATACACACAAGTGTAAAGGAATGAATAAGAATATGTACATAATGAGTGATGGCCGAACAGCACAGGCAAGATGCAGTAGATGGTATAGAGTACAGTATATACATATGAGATGAGTAATGTAGGGTATGTAAACATTATATAAAGTGGCATTGTTTAAAGTGGCTAGTGATACATTTATTACATCAAGATGGCAAGATGCAGTAGATGGTATAGCTTACAGTATATACATATGAGATGAAAAGATTATATAAAGTGGCATTGTTTAAAGTGGCTAGTGATACATTTATTACATCAATTCTTCCGATATTAAAGTGGCTAGAGTAGATGTTGGCAGCAGCCACTCAATGTTAGTGATGGCTGTTTAACAGTCTGATGGCCTTGTGATAGAAGCTGTTTTTCAGTCTCTCGGTCCCAGCTTTGATGTACCTGTACTGACCTCGTCTTCTGGATGATAGTGGGGTGAACAGGCACTGACTCGGGTGGTTGTTGTCCTTGATGATCTTTTTGGCCTTCCTGTGACATCGGGTGGTGTAGGTGTCCTGGAGGGCAGGTAGTTTGCCCCCGGTGATGCATTGTGCAGACCTCACTACCCTCTGGAGAGCCTTACGGTTATGGGCGGAGCAGTTGCCATACCAGGCGGTGATACAGCCCGACAGGATGCTCTCGATTGTGCATCTGTAAAAGTTTGAGTGTTTTTGGTGACAAGCTGAATTTCTTCAGCCTCCTGAGGTTGAAGAGGCGCTGCTGCGCCTTCTTCACCATGTTGTCTGTGTGGGTGGACCATTTCAGTTTGTCCGTGATGTGTACTCCAGGGAACTTAAAACTTTCCACCCTCTCCACTACTGTCCCATTGATGTGGATAGGGGGCTGCTCCCTCTGCTGTTTCCTGAAGTCCACGATTATCTGCTTTGTTTTGTTGACATTGAGTGTGAGGTTATTTTCCTGACACCACACTCCGAGGGCCCTCCCCTCCTCCCTGTAGGCCGTCTCGTTGTTGTTGGTAATCAAGCCTACCACTGTAGTGTCGTCTGCAAACTTGATGATTGAGTTGAAGTCGTGG
Organism: Salmo trutta; assembly: GCF_901001165.1. Taxonomy (NCBI): domain Eukaryota; kingdom Metazoa; phylum Chordata; class Actinopteri; order Salmoniformes; family Salmonidae; genus Salmo; species Salmo trutta. The sequence continues at coordinate 40,189,812 of NC_042975.1, read as the reverse complement.
ATGAACAGGGAGTACAGGAGAGGGCTGAGAATGCACCCTTGTGGGGCCCCAGTGTTGAGGATCAGCGGGGGGGAGATGTTGTTGCCTACCCTCACCACCTGGCGGCGGCCCATCAGAAAGTCCAGGACCCAGTTGCACAGGGCGGGGTCGAGACCCAGGGTCTCGAGATTAATGACGAGTTTGGAGGGTACTATGGTGTTAAATGCAGAGCTGTAGTCAATGAACAGCATTCTTACATAGATATTCCTCTTGTCCAGATGGATTAGGGCAGTGTGCAGTGTGATTGCGATTGCATCGTCTGTAGACCTATTGGGGCGGTAAGCAAATTGTAGTGGGTCTAGCGTGTCAGGTAGGGTGGAGGTGATATGGTCCTTGACTAGTCTCTCAAAGCACTTCATGATGACAGGAAGAGAGTGCTACGGGGCGGTAGTCATTTAACTCAGTTACCTTAGCTTTCTTGGGAACAGGAACAATGGTGGCCATCTTGAAGCATGTGGGAACAGCACACTGGGATAGGGATTGATTGAATATGTCCGTAAACACACCAGCCAGCTGGTCTTTGCATGCTCTGAGGACGCGGCTGGGGATGCCGTCTGGCCGGCAGCCTTGCGAGGGTTAACACGTTTAAATGTTTTACTCACGTTGGCTGCAGTGAAGGAGAGCCCACGGGTTTTGGTAGCGGGCCGTGTCAGTGGCACTGAATTGTCCTCAAAGTGAGCAAAGAAGTTGTTTAGTCTGTCTGGGAGCAAGACATAGTGGTCCGTGACGGGGCTGGTTTTTCTTTTGTAGTCCGTGATTGACTGTAGACCCTGCCACATACCTCTCGTGTCTGAGCTGTTGAATTGCGACTCTACTTTGTCTCTATACTGATGCTTAGCTTGTTTGATTGCCTTAAGGAGGGAATAGCTACACTGTTTGTAATCGTCATGTTTCCGTTCACCTTGCCCTGATTAAAAGCAGTGGTTCGCGCTTTCAGTTTTGCGCGAATGCTGCCATCAATCCACGGTTTCTGGTTAGGGAATGTTTTAATAGACGCTGTGGGTACAACATCACCGATGCACTTGTTTATAAACTCGCTCACCGAATCAGCGTATTCATAAATGTTGTTGTTCAACGCTGTGCGGAACATATCCCAGTCCACGTGATCGAAGCAATCTTGAAGCGTGGAATCCAATTGGTCGGACCAGTGTTGAACAGACCTGAGCGTGGGTGCTTCCTGTTTTAGTTTCTGTCTATAGGCTGGGAGCAAAAAAATGGAGTCGTGGTCAGCTTTTCTGAAAGGAGGGCGGGGGAGGGCCTTATATGCGTTGCGGAAGTTAGAATAACAATGATCCAGGGTTTTGCCAGCTCGGGTCGCACAATCGATATGCTGATAGAATTTAGGGAGCCTTGTTTTCAGATTAGCCTTGTTAAAATCCCCAGCTACAATAAATGCAGCCTCAGGATATGCGGTTTCCAGTTTACATAGAGTCAAATTAAGTTCTTTCAGGGCCGTCGATGTGTCTGCTTGGGGGGGAATATACACGACTGTGATTATGATCGAAGAGAATTCTCTTGGTAGATAATGCCATCGGCATTTGATTGTGAGGAATTCTAAGTCAGGTGAACAAAAGGACTTGAGTTCCTGTATGTTGTTATGATCACACCACGTCTCGTTAATCATAAGGCATACACCCCTGCCCTTCTTCTTACCAGAGAGATGCTTGTTTTTTCTGTCGGCGCGATGCGTGAAGAAACCAGGTGGCTGTACCGACTCCGATAGCGTGTCTCGAGTGAGCCAAGTTTCCGTGAAACAAAGAACGTTACAGTCTCTGATGTCTCTCTGGAAGGCAACCCTTGCTCGGATTTCGCATACCTTGTTGTCAAGAGACTGGACATTGGCGAGTAGTATGCTCGGGAGCGGTGCACAATGTGCCCATCTACGGAGCCTGACCAGAAGACCGCTCCGTCTGCCCCTTCTGCGGTGCTGTTGTTTTGGGTCGCAGGCTGGGATCCGATCCATTGTCCTGGGTGCTGGGCTTAAGAGGATCCGCTTCAGGAAAGTCGTATTCCTGGTCGTAATGTTGGTGACTTGACGTTGCTCTTATATCCAATAGTTCCTCCTGACTGTATGTAATAAAACCTAAGATTTCCTGGGGTAGCAATGTAAGAAATAACACAAAAAAACCCCAAAATACTGCATAGTTTCCTAGGAACGCGAAGCGAGGCGGCCATCTCTGTCGGCGCCGGAAGTATTGTATGTGTTTGTGTGTGTGTGTGTGTGTGTTTGGCAGCAAGGAAGCAGTGTTGTTGGCTCTTACCCAGGCATTTGGGCTCCTTGCCACTCCAGTAAGGTGTAGTGGCGTTGCGACAGGTGAGCGTGGTGGGGCCTTGCAGCTGGTAACCGGTCAGACACTGGAAGTAGGCCTCTCCCCCAGCATGGAGATGAGTCACTGATACTTCCCCATTGGCTGGCTCCTTAGGGAAGGCACAGCTTAGAACGAAAGCTAGATGGAGAGAGTGAGAGAGTGGGAGAGAGGGAGGGAGGAAGGGATAATTAAGATTGAATCAGTCATGACTGGATTGATATGATTTCATATTATAAAATTTGTCGAAATGTTCTTTCGAAGTGGAATCAGTTGTTATCTTAGCAGCACCATTTTACTTGAATTATATGTATACTGATGCAAGCTCCCAGCCATCCAGGACATTTCTACCAGGCGGTGTTTGAGGAAGCCTGGACAATTGCCAAATACTTCAGCCACCCCAGCCATGTACTGTTCTCTCCACTACCATCCGGCAGGCGGTACCAGAGCATCAGGTCTCGGACCAACAGGCTCACAGACATCTTCCATCCCCAAGCAATAAGACTGTTGAACAGCTAATCAATGGCTGCCCACCGTCATCCACGGACTGTCTGCACTGACTCTATCTGCACTGACTCCATGCACACTCACAGGTCTCTACCCACAAATTCACACATGTTTAAACTGACACTGATATTATCGCACATGTTGACGCCCATACACAATCACACATGCACACACACTTTCACCATATACGCTGCTGCTACTATTTCTTATAACAGTTTTTGTTTATAGTTTTGGTACTAATTTTCTAAACTCTTAGTACAAAACTCCAAACTGGTAACACTTGTCACACAGCCAGTCTTACAGTACATTCAAAACCTTTCATTGTGCATTCATTTTACCATGCAACCATTGATCCAAAATATAAGTTTACTGTGAAATGTAATGAGTACATTGGTTTAATCACCAAAACACAACATATTGAAATCTTCTCAATTTAGTTATTTTAACAACCAGTTAATCCAATAGCAAAACATTAAAGATACTTGTCTATAAATGACCCTTTGAATGTAGTATGTTACAGTACAGTACATTACACTGTTTTCACGTTAGGCAATACACTTACACTACCCATTAAAATTGACTGAACATCAAATTTGACATAATTTCTATCCCATGTATGATCAAAGGTGTGATCATTGAAGACATATTTTACAATGTAACCAATGAAACAAATGAAAGAAACAATGTTTAGCAGGCACTAGTTTGCATCAAGCCTGTCTTGAGCATTTGGCCATCGGTTCCCGTCCAAATCACAGTAAATATCCTCATTGTTCATGCACCTGGGGAAAAACATTTTGATCAATCCAAGCCTGACAAACAGTGCATTTGGAAAATATTCAGACCCCTTGACTTTTTCCACATTTTGTTCCGTTACAGCCCTATTCTAAAATTGCATTACATTCAATGTTTCCTCATCAATCTACACACAATACCCCATAATGACAAAGTGAAAACAGGTTTTTAGAAATTGTTGCTAATTTATAAAAAATAAAAATACCTTATTTACATAACTACTCAGACCCCTTGCTATGAGACTCAAAATTGAGCTCAGATGCATCCTGTTTCCATTAATCATCCTTGAGATGTTTCTACAACTTGATTGGAGTCCACCTGTGGTAAATTCGATTGATTGGGAAAGGCACACACCTGTCTATATAAGGTCCCACAGTTGACAGTGCATGTCTGAGCAAAAACCAAGCAATGAGGTCGAAGGAAATGTCCGTAGAGCTCCAAGACAGGATTGTGTTGAGGCACAGATCTGGGGAAGGGTACCAAAACATTTCTGCAATAGTGAAGGTTCCAAAAGAACACAGTGGCCTCCATCATTCTTAAATAGAAGAAGTTTGGAACATCCAATACTTCCTAGAGCTGGCTGCCCTGCAAATCGGGGGAGAAGAGCCTTGGTCAGGTAGGTGACCAAGAACCCAATGGTGACTCTGACAGAGCTCCAGATTTCCTCTGTGGAGATGGGAGAACCTTCCAGAAGGACAACCATCTCTGCAGCACTCCACCAATTAGGCCTTTATCGTAGAGTGGCCAGACGGAAGCCACTCCTCAGTAAAAGACACATGACAGCCCACTTGGAGTTTGACAAAAGGCACCTAAAGGACTCTCAGACCAGGTCTGATGAAACCAAGATTGAACTCTTTGGCCTAAATGCCAAGCGTCACGTCTGGAGGAAACCTGGCATCATCCCTACAGTGAAGCATGGTGGTGGCAGCAGGGACTGGGATACTTGTTAGGTTCGAGGCAAAGATGAACAGAGCAAAGTACCGAGAGATCCTTAATGAAAACCTTCTCCAGAGCCCTCAGGACCTCAGACTGGGGTGAAGGTTCACCTTCCAACAGGACAACGACCCTAATCACACAGCCAAGACAACGCAGGAGTGGCTCTGGGATAAGTCTTTGAATGTCCTTGAGTGGCCCAGCCAGAGCCCAGACTTGAACCCTATCGAACATCTCTGGAGAGACCTGAAAATAGCTGTGCCGCGACACTCCCCATCCAACCTGACAGAGCTTGAGAAGATCTGCAGAGAATAATGGGAGAAACTCCCCAAATACAGGTGTGCAAAGCTTGTAGCGTCATACCCAAGAAGACTCGCGGCTGTAATTGCTGCCAAAGGTGCTTCAACAAAGTGCTGAGTAAAGGGTCTGAATACTTTTGTAATATGATATTTCATTTTTTTCATTTTTTGGGGCAAAAACAAAAAAGTGTTTTGATTTGTCATTATGGGGTATTGTTTTTAGATTGATGAGGGGGAAACACGATTTAATCAATTTTAGAATAAGGCTGTAACGTAAAAACATTTGGAAAAAGTCAAGGGGCTCTGAATACTTTCCAAATGCACTGTAGGTCTGGATTGAAATAATTGCATGCCTCATCAAACTGGTTTCAGAAAATGTCGTATTATTCTTGACGTAAATTCAGACACTCTTTTTGGTATGATATGTTATGTATGGTATGTATTCATTTGGGGATGTCCATCTCCCATTTCATATGATATGTTATGAATTACAATTCGTATTATATGTTACGAATTAGCAAAACGTAGAATATGATTACGAATTTGCAAACTATGTTATGAATTCTAGCTAGGTTGCTAATGTTAGCAAGCTGGCTAATGTGAGCTAGGTTAGGTGTTAGGGTTAAGGCTAAGTTCAAGAGTTAGGTTAAAGGGTTAAGGTTAGGGTTATGGGAAGGTTTAGCATTAAGGTTTAAGGTTAGGGTTAGGGGAAGGGTTAGCTAACATGTTAAGTAGTAGAAAAGTAGCTAAAAAGTAATAAGTAGTTGAAAAGTTGCTAATTAGCGCAAATGCTAAAGTTGTCCATGATGAGATTTGAACTCGCTGCTAGACGTTTGCGTTATACGCCCACCCATCCACCCCAACCAGCCACCCTAGTTCAGTTTTTGCCTTAAGTTACCATCTGTCTTATGTAACCATACCAAACGCAACCATACCAAACACATACAAAAGAATCTTGTTTGTCATGGTCTGAGAGTCCTTTAGGTGCCTTTTGGAAAACTCCAAGCGGACTGTCATGTGCCTTTTACTGTGGAGTGGCTTCCGTCTGGCCACTACCATAAAGGCCTGATTGGAGTGCTGCAGAGATGGTTGTCCTTCTGGAAGGTTCTCCCATCTCCACAGAGGAATTCTGGAGCTCTGCCAGAGTGACCATAGGGATTTTGGCTACCTCACTGACCAAGGCCCTTCTCCCCCGATTGCTCAGTTTGGCCGGGGGTCCAGCTCTAGAAAGAGTCTTGACGGTTCCAAACTTCTTCCATTTAAGAATGGTGGAAGCCACTGTGTTCTTGGGGACCTTCAATGCTGCAGAAATGTTTTGGTACCCTTCCCCAGATCTGTGCCTCGACACGGTCCTGTCTCGGAGCTCTATGGACAATTCATTTGACGTCATGGCTTGGTTGTTGCTCTGGCATGCACTGTCAACTGTGGGACCTTATATAGACAGGTGTGTGCCTTTCCAAATCATTTCCAATCAATTGAATTTACCACAGGTGATATCCAATCAAGTTGTAGAAACATATCAAGGATGGTCATGGAAACAGGATGCACCTCAGCTCAATATCGAGTCGCTTAACAATACTTTTGTAAATAAGGTATTTCTCTTTTTTATAACTATAAAATCCTGTTTCACATTTTCATTATGGGGTATCGTGTGTAGAATGAAGACAATTTTTTTTTAAGATCAGTTGTAAGTAATAGTAAAATGTATTTTAACTAAAGAGAAGAGAATCATATCAAAAGCAATGTGAGCATTGCATTGTGTAAAGCAATTACTTTATATGAAAATGCATTGGAATGTGGAACATGTATTTCTAGATTAAACACTGATTAAGTTTGGTGAAAAAGTGACTGTATGATTTTGTGTGTTGTACTTACTCAATTAAAAATGTGCTTAGAGCTCTGAAACAACTGCCTTTTTGATGATGTGTTTTGAAAATGTACCACAAAATTATACCAAAGCAATAAAAAAAACTGTATTATCATTATTATTTTTCCTGCTGACAGTCACTTTTACACCTGGTTACTTGTACATATCTTCCTAAACTACCACCAGTATCCTTGCACATAGGTAAGGTATTGGTACTGACCCTGTATATAGACTACATTTTTGTGTGTTTTTATTTGTCGTGTGTTTGTATTTTATCTTATTGTCTTACCTTTGATATCTAATACTGCTGTCGTGACGTTGTATTAGTTAATGTGACGACTGCTGCTCATCGAATGATTAACGGTTTATAATTGCGTGATTAAATGAATTAAGCAATGAATCAAGCAATTATTAACTCATTAACCTGGGGCACCATGGGAACATTGTTTTGATTGAGTTTCTATTTCCCAAATTAACTCAAAGGATATCAGAATATCGATTACAACAGTCGCTAAATTAATCAATTTCCTCTATTGTCTCATAATCTGAACGTCGTACAATCCGGGAATCTGCACGGACCCGGGCTTTACCACTGAATTTACCACACCAATCTTAGTTGATTATTTATTTACTAGCAAGCTAAAATGATGATAAAAATACACATACACAAAACACAGTCTAGCTATTGATTAGGACTTAGTATAACGGGCCAACACACTATGGCGCTTGTTACCCAAAATGGGGATTTTAAAGAGAGAGAAATAAAGGAAGTACACGAGAGAAATATACATTTGGGTTCATTTGTCAGCCATGCTTATTTAACTAGCCTTGCCCCGAACTGCCGCTCTTATGGGTCAGAATATAATGATGTAATTACGTGTTGGAGGTCTCAGGTGGGAAGCTCCGCGTGGGTCGTTTAGGCTTCTAAATGACGCACTTCTCCGGCGCAACTCTCTGGTTGTCCTCACGATGTCAGTGTCCTTCTTGGCTAAATGGTCTGATCCCTCGCCCTTGATCTGAAAGGGGTCTTCTGAGGACAGACAGCTCTGTAGCTCAGAGCTCACAGCTTCGGCCCGAACGGGGTCGATACCACGATTCAATGGAGAGTGGAGGCTGGGTGGTTCGGCTTGAATTCACCCGCTTAGACACAGCTACTCGTCCGTAGCTCGTGTAGAAAAATATTTCTTTGTCTTCAACCTTGTGTTTCGTTTTGGGGTTCGTCGACTTTGTTAGACCTTAGCTGCAGCTTGGGGTCAATAGTCTCCTATGTTAATTCTTCACTCTCCTGTCTTATACCCTCGGGTCAGAAGTGGGTGTAACCGCCTTTAGGGCAATTCCCTGGGCGGACCAAGTAAAGGGGCAAGGCATTTTAATATTCCACTTTTAGACACTAACTTCACATTTCATCTTTACCAAAACATTCTGTTTGATTTGGATATTTTCCACTCAACGTATAATGTATAAACATCAGGCACATACGGGGAAAACTCTTAAAGGTACAGTGTTTTCATAATAACGTCATCTCTTAACCTTTAAAAACAAATACAAAAGTTACATACATTTTAATATTCCACTTTTCGTCATAACCACCATTGTGGTTGACGGAAACCATTGTTCCAAAGTCCCTTTATAGCATGTTTAACGTTCTGAGGCCAGTTCTCCATTGTTAGGACAAAGGAATTTCTCTGTGGCCTTAAGGTTTATTATGGGCATGAGGTGTCATAAAACCCCCACATCTTCAGACCCCTAGATCTCTCCTACTCTGTTGGGGGTTTGGGAGATAATCTGTAGGGTGGTGGTCTCCTGTACCCTGACCTGATCAGGACAGTCATGACAGTCCCCCTCTGGTCGGTTCAACTTGGAATGATTCTGCATGTTGCAACCCACCATAAGAATGACCATCGGATGTCCTGGTCTGTGGATCATCAGAGCAGCCCCCTCCCCCCCCTTTGGTGGTTCCCCCTGGTAGGCTTTCCGCAAGCTGTGGATCACCACCAGAATGGACCGAGGAGGTCTGGCAGTGGCTCTGTGTTCCGGCCCGTCGTCCGGTTATCCCGGTTAGTGGACCTAGGCAGTAACTTGGCAGACGTTAATGACGCACAACACTCAGGCAATACATCATTACATTTCCTCCCCAAACGAGCAGCGTCTTGGCTCTAAGGCTTCCTAAGTGTCAAAGGTAATGAAACGAAAAATTGGAATAAAAACATAAAAGTATACAAAATATGTCTACCACACCTTAATCATCTAATATGGACTATGTTCTATATATGTCCAAGGTCTTGGCTAAATAGCTCTATCATGGCATTGTCTCTAATGTCATGTCTAGGGTGATCCTACTTGCAGGTGGGTAGTTAAGGCACTTGGAAAACTTGGCCCCTGAAGGCCAAAGCTTACATTAGGGACATTACTGGGCTGACCTAGCGAGTTCGGGAGAGGAGGCTGGGACTGGGCCCTGTAAGAGGGTTTCTGGATCCATTGCCAACTTTCCAAAAATCGGGATCGCTTCCGTCCCACGGGTGATCCTAGTATAAGACCTCATTAGGTCTTCCATTGCACGTGTGCGCCTGTGTACGTAGTAGGTGCACACGCCAAGGGAAATGAGACCAAGGATCATGGTAACAGTCAGGATACTGTCCGGCACCGTCCAAGAGCGGGCGACAGACCAATCTTTTGGTCTATAGTCAGTCGGGTCGACTAACAGTGCCTCATCCAGTACGCTAAGATCGACAGACATGGGTCCCTCGTACTGGATTTGGTATTGAATGGCTTGTGGTAACTCAAGGGAACGTTTAGCAAAAGCGTCCGGCATTTCAATCTCTGTGTCTATCCGGTCGTCGGGAAGGTGGTATAGAGCGAGGTCGTCTACGTGAATAATCGCCCCCTCTGGTACCGTAACAAAAACAGTCTGGTTGGGGAGGTTCAATTGGGTGATGGAGTCATGGCGTTCGTAAGTCATAGTGGCGGACGCGAACGGTGTGTTGACCAACCATCGGTTCCCTACCACCTCCACTTGTGTGGTGGTGGCCCCATCCCTGGCTGTTAGTTTGGCTCTACAGCGTTCTTCGCTGGTGATAGCTTTAATACCACAAAGACGCTCAGTGTTATCCCTGACAAATAGTTTGCTAGGACAAAGGTAGTGGACATCTTTGGTTAGAGTACACATTAGCAGGTTAGGGGTGAGATAGAAATCTGGGTTGTTTTCCTGGTAAGCTACAACTGGGGGCGTGGCAATCTTTACGTGGGTACTGTCGCGCCAAAATCCTACATTGAGAACCGTTTTCAATCTATAGATATTCTCCAGTTCAACAACCGGCAGCGTCAGTAGAAAACCCACTTCATTACGATCAACATCAACGTGTATTGGGATGGCCGACCCCAGACTATAGGCCAAATGTGATTGTAACGGCCTTAGTGTGGTTGAAGTAGCTGAGGTCAATATGTCGTGCACCATTGAGAGGGGCACTAGATATGAGGGGATTCTATTCATGGCCAAGTGGTCCATAGAAGAGCTAACCTCACGGAGAAAATCCTCCAGTAACAATCGAACCAATTGGACATGGGCATAGTCATGGTTCATGACCTCTGCTAGCTTTCCTACAGACAGGATAGTTTTGTTCAGGAGAGTAGCGTGTGTGTTGACCACCAGAATAGTGTCCCGGAGAGACTTTCCCACATGTTGCAACCTAAGGGCCTGTGCCTTCATCTGCTGCTGGATAAGTGGCATCTCTTCAGTAATCTCCCTAACATTCCTCTTGACTGTGGCTAGACTGACTGCGTTGACGGCAGTGGTACCTAGGGCAAATAGTGACCCTACGGCTGCCCCTATCGATAGTAGCGCCCCGACTAATCGTTTTTCTCGCCTGGGCTCAGCTAGTTCTGACTGGGTTACTGTGAACTTTTGGAGTTGGGCCAACATATGGGCAGTGTCTAGCTGGGCGTGCTTAATTGCCTGGCTGGTCCAGTCAGCCCCGGCCCAACTCAAATGCGCCGCAGGTGGAATGTGTTGGCGGTACACATTCTCTGCATCTAGGCGGACATATACCCTCTGCGTGTGTACTCTGCAGTTAGTTATGAGGAGTCCTGGATCGTCGCGGAGAAAGATTCCCGTAGGGGGTCCGTTCGTGATTACGTCTGCTGGGTTGGTTTTGACCAGGGCGCAGAGTGTCAGGATCATCCAAAGGAACTCCATCCTACAGAAACGCATAATCAGAGATTGTTGGATTATTTCAGTTATTTGTATTCGTAAACAAAAATTGTTTTGACAACTATTTTTCTGTTTTTCTTATTTTTAATCAGTACAGTGCAGGACGATATCACTAGTGACAACAGATGTATATCTGGTAGCTGGGAAGAGAATAAAATATATTAGGTGCAACGTACTGGTCTCCTGGAAGGGATCAGCTGAGGGTACTTAAGAATTTTCTTAGTACCTCTGTTTTTTTCGAACACCTGGTGTGAGGCTTTTTTGTCGTAATAGGTCTTGTCACCTTCTGCACTTCTTTCCAATTGTCCTTGAGCATACGCAAAGGTAGTCTGGAGATGGTTCCGCAAGTCGGTCATGTATTGGTGAGCCGTGTAGGCGGTGGCTGCGGCGACATCTCCCGGTTGGTACAGGAGATGCAGTGGAAGGGTCATTTGCCGGCCCGTCATCATCTCAAAGGGTGTCATTCCCGTAGACCTGTTGCGTGTGGCTCTGATTGCCATCAGTACCAATGGGAGTTTGAGGTCCCAATCTTTGTGGTTGGCTGCCACATATTTCCTCAAGATTCTGACAATTGATTGGTTGCTCCTTTCTACCCCCCCCCGAGCTCCTAGGGTGGTACGCGATGTGGAGTTTAGCTTTGACTCCCAGGAGCTTCCACAGTTCGGTCATTACAGCTGCCGAAAAGTGGGTTCCTCTGTCGCTGTCCACGGTTTCTCCTGGCAGGCCGAAACGACTGAAAACGTGGTTTAGCAAAAGAACGGCAGTGGTTTCCGCTGTGTCATTGGTCGCCGGCAGGCACTCCACCCACTTTGTGAATGCGCAAGTCACTGTGAGGAGGTACTTGTTGCCTCTGGCAGACCTGGCAACTGGGCCGACCCAGTCGATCTGGATCGAGCTCCAGGGGTAAGACACACCCTTGCGTTGCAGGGGTGCTCTGTGAAGTGGCTTGGTGGGTTGAAACTGGCAGCAAACTAGACACCCCCTCACGTATCGTGCCACGTCTTGTTCCTTGTGAGGCCAGTGGGCCACCTGTCGCAATGTTTCACATGTAGCCTTGACCCCCCTATGGCCTCCACATGGCTCGTCGTGGGCATGAGCTATCATTATCCCCCTCTGTGTTTTAGGAACCACCCACCTTCGAGCGTTGTCGGTTTCTGAAACATACACCAATAGGTCATCTACAAGTGTGAGGTGCTGTTTAGTTGCGTACAGCGAACGCAAGTCGTGTGAACCTGCCAAAGCCAGTTCGGACACTGGGTGGTTGACAGGATCCGACAGGAATGCCATCAAAGTGGCGAGGGACTCATCTTGGTGTTGCATTGCTACCAGGTCGCCATTCATGAATGAATGCGTTAGCAACACATTATGTTTGTGCGACGACGTTTTCCGTGGTGCTACATGGCTACGCGTTACCGCAGACACCATAGCTTCCTCAGTGGGTTTTTCGTCTCGAGCAGCAAACACCCAAGGGGTGCCGTGAATTGCACCAGATTTCGCCATGCTGTCAGCATGGTCGTTGCCAAGTTTGTCACAACCAGGTGATTTGGAGTGTCCCTTGACTTTCTTCCAATACACCTGTATGTCGTGTTTGGTGATGAGGTCATCACAAGCTAGAATGAGCTCTTTGTTTTTCACCTCTTTACCACTTGAAGTAGTCATGTGCTTTTGTTTCCAAAACGGCAAGTGGCATAAGAAGGTGAGTCTCGCGTAGTTAGAGTCGGTGCAGATCGCCAGTTCTGCCAATTCGTGTTTCACCGCTGTTTGCAGGGTGATCAGCACGCCAGCCACTTCTGCAAACTGGCTGGTCTTGTTGCCAAGCTGAAATTGAAGTGGTTTGCACGGAATGTCGTTGTGCCATACCAATCCCACCCCAGCTTGCAAGTGGTCTAGATGGCGGTAAGAACAGCCATCTACAAATGCCATCGGCATGTCGAGACACACGTTCTCTTCGAAATAGTGATGGTTCGAAGGCAATGGCGGAGCGATGTCACGCGGGGGTGGTCCGGAGTCGGTTTCATCGTCACCACAGTGTTGACACACCGCCAAAGCACTGCCCAAAGGCAGGTTCTTTGCTTTTGCGTAGTTGATTACTACATCATGGCTCTGCAGCGTCATGAGCCAAGCCGCTATCCTGCTGTTGTGTACAGCACCCTCACGGATTCGTTGGCTTTTCAGAAAAGTCACAGGCTGGTGACATGTTTCTATGATCACCTTTTGTCCGCCGACATAACTGGTGAAGTGTTTGATCGCCCAGACTGTCGACAGCAGCGCTTTTTCGCAGTCTGAGTATTTGTGTTCGGCGGGGTTGAGTGTTTTGCTCGCGTAAGCAACCACACGTTTGTCTTGGTATTTTTGGTACAACCCAGCGCTAAGGCAGTGCTCTGAGAAACCGACTTCCAAAAAGAATGTCTTGTCTTCGTTGGGGTATACCAGGCAGGGTGCCTCGCAAAGCAGGTTTTTCAAGGAAGCCGCCGCTTCGTTGTGAGTGGCATCCCAAACGAATGGGGTGTCTTTCTGAAGAAGGTGAGTCAACGGTTTTGACAAGTCGGCGTAGTTTTCGATGAATTGACGGGAGTAATTACATACTCCCAAGAAGCTGCGCACCTCGTGAAGGTTTGTAGGTGTTTTGATGTTGCGGACTGCTTGGATTCGGTTAGACTGTGGCAGGATGCCCTCGGCACCCACCAGAAGCCCAACGTAGTTTACCTTGGTCCTGCACCATTGTCCTTTCATGATGGCCAACTTAGCCCCTGCAGTGCCGAGTTGGGTGAGAACGTGGTCCATTTCATTGAGGTGATGTGACCAAGTCTCACTTCTCATGAGAACGTCGTCCACGTAAATGATCGTCCCCCTAGAGGCTGCGTCTGGCATCGCCTTGTGCAGGAAGATGTTGAACTCTGAGGGGGAGTTCGCATACCCGAATGGGCAACGATTGAACGTAAAGAGCTTGTTCGAGAAAGAGAAAGCCAACTTGTGTTGGTCACGCGGGTCGACTGTCATGGTCCAGAAACCATTTGCCACGTCGACGGTGGAGAAGTACTTGGCGTTTGCCACCTTTGGCAACTCTTGGTCGAGCTGTGTCATTGGCCAACGAGACAACGGAACCAGTTTGTTGAGTTGTCTATAGTCAATGGTAAGACGCCATTTACCCGTTGGTTTCAGAACGGGCCACACGGGAGCGCTGTACTTACTGTTACATTCCCTGATTATCCGTTTAGCTAATAAGGAATCGATAATCTCTTGTACTGCTGCGTATGCTGCGAGCGGGATTTTGTATTGTCTAACGAACGTAGGAGTTGCTCCGGGTGGCGTAGGAATACGCACCACATGGATACCCGTAACCCCGCAATCCAGCGAGTCTGTCGACCAGATCTCACTGTGTTTGTTAAACAATTCTCTCAACTGATGGTGTTCAGTGTCATTGACAAGAGCATCAGCCTCCGACAGTAGTTGTATTACCTGTGCATGGAAACCAGGATATGGTTCGGCGACATTGTACAGGTCTTCATCGGGTGGAGACGGCATGTCACCTTTGGAAGAGTCATCGGTTGTTTCCTCACAAGAGTGTACTTCGCATGCAGGAGGAGACGCAATATCATCCTCCGTGACGATGGAGTATATTAACAGGTTGCTGTCAGGATCGACATCCAGCCGGAATGCCGATGTGTCGTCCAGTGGCAATACAGGAGTTAGTGCTATTGCTTTTGACTGACAAGTAAACAGCGTACCTCCCTCGCCATCTAGGTCTAGGGAGGACGGAAGAGGCCCAATCACAGGAACAACTAGTTCAAAATCATGGAAGGCGTAATCGATCAATGTTCCTAGCTGAGTGTGCCGAGGAATGGAAATATCCGCTCGAGTCAGATTTTGTACCAGGAGGAAAGTGGATCTAGCGGTTAGTTCCAACAGTGGGTTGCCATTGATAGTTAGCCCCAAGTCGAATAGTTTTGGGGAGGGTTGGAAGAACGCAGTGGTGCCTTCCATCCGGTATCCGGGCGCCAGGTTTAGTCTTACAGAAACCTCTGTGGTTCTTGCCGGTATCAACATGGCGGACTCAGTTATCGTCTTGCAAGCTTCTGGAATAGTCTGCCCGGAAGCCATTCGCACCGGGTCGAAAGACAAGGCATGTTGGTTTGGCTGCGCCAAAGACCAAAGAACTTGGTGTATGGTATCAAGTTTAACACCCAATCTTACCAAAATGTCCGCTCCCACATAGACTGTATGTGGGAGATCCGCGACAACCAGTAGGTAGTGGGATAATTCCTTGGTTCCAATGCGGATCGATAGCGCACACACCCCTATTGCGGTGAGTGTTGTCTGGGGAGTCGTTCCCAGTGGAAATCTAAACGTTTTCGGCACAAGGGGATGGCAGTTAGCCGTTTTCGAAATTTCGTTGAACATTTCCAAACTGATTGCGGATTTTTCTGACCAGGTGGCCAGCCTGGTATCCTCAGCCATAACGCCGTTTAGGCACACGCCCCCTATCAGAGGAGGGCGGTAAGTGTCGGCTGGTGAATCACCCAAGCCGCACAAGAAAACCACATGTTCGGTTAAGTTCCGAGTCGAACTCACATTGTCCTTTGCCACAAATGGCGGGCTCATGGCCAAGTTCACCGGGTTTGCGTCAGATGCTGACGTCGGACCCACGTCGTTGCACAATGTATGGCAGGTAGCCTTGGAAGAATGCGGCGAAGTCAACGGAGTTGGCATAGGTATCTGTGACCAGATTTGATTGGTTTTCCAATCCATTAGTGGTACCAAACGGTCAATTAAATCACTCCCAATCAGCATTCGTTCGATTTCGATGCTAGTCACATACACGGGGTGTATCAGTGACACGCTTTCGAAGTTGAGTTTAAGTAGGAGACGTTTGGTTAGGGGCGAGGTAGCTTGAGTGAAACCTCGAAGATTCGTATCGCAATGTTCCGTTTTCAACCAACGTTTTGTTGGGTCCACTGCCCTTTTTAGTTCATCCAGCAAGGTTTCGGATATGAGGGAAATTGTTGAACCCGAATCTATCAGAGCGTGACATGTCACACAGTCCTCCAGGACTGTTCTAAGGTATGGCCTGTTCGAGTTGGTTTTTCTCGTCATAT
Source organism: Salmo trutta (assembly GCF_901001165.1). Taxonomy (NCBI): domain Eukaryota; kingdom Metazoa; phylum Chordata; class Actinopteri; order Salmoniformes; family Salmonidae; genus Salmo; species Salmo trutta. Next base: position 40,173,766 of record NC_042975.1, on the reverse strand, counting down.
CCCCAACAAAATGGAGTGGGTTGGGAGAACGGAGCGGTTTGTAATCTGCGTCGATTTCCAAGACAGATAAGTCACTTACGTGACCCAGTGGGTCCTCTATCGGAATGGTAGAGGAATCATCTGTTGCACAGCTGCTTATCTCGTGCATCTCCACCTCCGTGTCCAAGTCTGTAGACAAAACCTGCGGGCTTGTGTCTAGAACGGGCGGTACCTGGACAGGGATTCGAGTGGGGGCGGGGGTAATGGAAATGTTTGCGTCCTCTTGAATTGCATGAATTTCGGCGGACTCGGTTTCCAACGATTTTACGCCTAGTCATGAGGATTTATCCTTGTCCTCTTTCTCAAATTTCTTACGATGCAGTACATCTTTTATCAGAGCTTCTATATCATTTCGGTTAGCGTTTAAATCATTGTTGAACACTTTGTTGCCCTTGTTACGCTTGTTACCCTTGTGTCCTGACCCTTTGTGAGAGTTAGGCGGAGGGGCATGTCGGCTAGGTTGATCTCTACGGGACCTGTTAGATTGGGGACGTTCATCGTAGCTATTGTTACGGCGGTGGTTGTCGGGGTGGTGGTTACTTGGTAGCCACCCCCTTTGATCGTCCTCTTTTACAGCATATGTCCCTGATGCAGCCCCTTCTAATTCGAGTGATGGTTCCCGCCTAAGCTCGAAAGTCGAGGTGTCCGGGCTCTTAGCCCGGCTTGCTTTTGATGCTTCAAAAGCGGTGCTTGCCAGCTCTCGGAGCGTCGAGATTGGCAACCCGACGTGGGCAGTAGGGCCCAAGTAGTTAATGAAGTTGGGAGACATGTTTGACAGAAAAAGTTGTTTGAACGGTAATAGGTCTTCCATTCCTGTTTCAGTGAGCATGCCAAAGTAAGCTGAACGAAGCCGGTGATAGTAGGCTTGTGGGTGTTCATTTCGAGCTTGTCTGATATTGTTAGCCAACGAACTATCGTGTTTGCGAGTCGCAGAACCACTGAATTCTATTTTCAAAACCGTGGCAAGTTTAGCATAGTCGTTTTGCACGTGTTGCTCTTGTAGACGGATGAACCTTGTCACGTGTCTGTTGGACGTTCGCTTCAAAAGATAGAGCCTCTCTGCATTCGTAGCGTTTGGGTAGCCATCCAAGGCGTCCTCTATGTCTGCTAAGAATGTCTCAGTGTCGTTTGGCTTTCCCGGAACGGGGTCGAAGAGGCGGAAGTTTTTGACGATTTTGTCAAGGCGATCCCCGCCAAGTGCGCGGGGAGCATCTGCACTCTCCCGTGGAGAATTGTGGGCCGAGAGGCCAAGAGGAAAAGTCAAGCTGTGGTTGTGTTGGCGAGGAGGCCCCAATTCACTGTGGGCCGAATGGCCAAGAGAAAGAGGCTGAAATCTCCTGTCATCTACATTCCCTCGTTCTCTTAGCTCCGGATGTGAGCTAGGTTGCTTGGTTTGGTTGTCCCGCGATAGCGCGTGACTGTTCTGGAGTTCCTCCAGATGATACCTAAGGGTGGTGTTATGCTGCATCGCAGAGTCCACCTGGGAGTTGAGGGTGTTTATTTTCGACACGTAGGTGTCGCCCTTTTTTCGCTCGGCCTCATACTTATCTGTCATGGTTTGCAGGGAGAGGTCGCGAGTGTGGAGTGAGAGATCCAGTGATGCGATGTCCTCCTTTTGTTTAGAGGTCACATTTTCCAACTTTCTCACCTGGTCTTTCTCATCCTTCATTAAATCAGCGACTTCAATGAGTTCTGCTGTTTTGTCCTCCAACTTGGTCATTGTGTTCATTAACTGATCGTCTTTGGTCTGCAGCTTTTGGAATAGAGCATTATTGCTTTGAGTGGTTTCATTCACAACCGTTTGTAGGGCATCAATTTGCTCGCCCCGTTTTCTAACTAGCTCGTCCGATTCATCTAGTTTCGCGCGGACTTCATCGTATTTAGTTTTGGCTAAACCGAGTTGTTCTTTTAGAATACGGACTTGGTCAAGAGTTTGTTCGCGTTCTTTGTTATAAGTGTTAGACAGATCTTCCAATTTATCTGTTCTCACACACAGTTCCTCAGCTAGCAGTAGCTTATCTTTTTCGGCTTTCGATGCCAGCTCCCTGGTTCTCTCCACCTGTACCTTGAACTCCCCAGCTTCCTGCTCGTGCCTCTGCTGGGCACTGAGGTACTGGTGCACTGTCCATCTCTGCTGGTGGGCATAGTTGAGGGCTAAACTGGAGAGAACCTTCACAAGGCCTCCGCCTGATGGTCTATTTTGAAGAGCGTCTGTCGCAATGTCTGCATTTTTCTCGCTTATGGCATTGAAATCTAACATTTTAAGCCCCTCGGCATAGTTAGGATTTGCATCGTTGCTGAGGTCCGCAATCAATCTTTCCGTGGGTGAAGGTCCACTGATTAGAGGGGAAATGGGTGGAAACCCATCTGATGGATTGCTCATTATTATGATTGTCAGTTATTTCAATTTACGTAATGTTTGGGGTTTTTAGTTGGAGGCTGCAAACACGATTTAACTCAGTTTGTAAACGTCAATGAATCATCAAGACTGGGTCAGTAATGTGAGTTGGTTATTACTGAACTTGCCAAAACAGGTTTAATTGATTAAATCGATTTTAATGATAAATCTAACCTGTATCGGCTATTTGGGAATTTTAATTTTAATTCACCTGAAAGAGTTGCTATCTCTAAGTTAACGTTGAAAAGTTTAACTATGTCTCATTGGTTAGTACACATTAGTTTGCGTATTATTCCAATAACCAACCTGGACGGTAGTGTAGCAATTTAATGTATATTAAATTGAACGAGACAATGATATCGAATCAGTTGAGACTGGTCAGATATCGTACAGCATAACCTGAATTATTTAAAAATAATTACTGGTGATTCTTCACCACCGGAGGTCACTGTTAACACAAGCTAAAATCAACAGGGTACCAGTGAAAATAGAATTTTACAATACTGTTAAAAAGTCTACCTAAACACCATTAAGCTGGTAAATGGCTTTAATCTATTAATCAATTTGAATGTTTAGTCAACCCCGTATAGGCTAAAGGAATTAGCTTTAATTAACCTGAAGTAATTGCTATATCTAAGTTAACATTGAAAAGTTTAACTATGTCTCATTGGTTAGAACACATTAGTTTGCGTATTATTCCAATAACCAACCTGGACGGTAGTGTAGCAATTTAATGTATATTAAATTGAACGAGACAATGATATCCAATCAGTTGAGACTGGTTAGATATCGTACAGCATAACCTGAATTATTTAAAAATAATTACTGGTGATTCTTCACCACCGGAGGTCACTGTTAACACAAGCTAAAATCAACAGGGTACCAGTGAAAATAGAATTTTACAATACTGTTAAAAAGTCTACCTAAACACCATTAAGCTGGTAAATGGCTTTAATCTATTAATCAATTTGAATGTTTAGTCAACCCCGTATAGGCTAAAGGAATTAGCTTTAATTAACCTGAAGTAATTGCTATATCTAAGTTAACATTGAAAAGTTTAACTATGTCTCATTGGTTAGAACACATTAGTTTGCGTATTATTCCAATAACCAACCTGGACGGTAGTGTAGCAATTTAATGTATATTAAATTGAACGAGACAATGATATCCAATCAGTTAAGACTGGTTAGATATCGTACAGCATAACCTGAATTATTTAAAAATAATTACTGGTGATTCTTCACCACCGGAGGTCACTGTTAACACAAGCTAAAATCGACAGGGTACCAGTGAAAATAGAATTTTACAATACTGTTAAAAAGTCTACCTAAACACCATTAAGCTGGTAAAACAGCTTTAATCTATTAATCAATTTGAATGATTAGTCAACCCCGTATAGGCTAAAGGAATTAGCTTTAATTAACCTGAAATAGTTGCTATATCTAAGTTAACGTGGAACAGTTTAACCATGTCTCATTGGTTATGGCACATTCGTGTGTGTATTATTCCCATAACCAACCATAGTGTACCAACCATAACCAGGTAGTGTAGCAATTTAATGTATATTAAATTGATCGAGACAATGATATCCAATCAGTTGAGACTGGTTGGATATCGTACAGCGTAACCTGACTTATTTCACGAAAAATGACTGGCGTTTCTTCGCCAGAGGTTACGGATAGCCCAAGCTGAGATCTCACAGGATTCCCGTCTAACGCGGGAATTGACTATGAACAAAGACGAAAACAAAAATGGCTGCTTCCCTTTGTTAGCTTAGCATCTGGCGCAATGCTTAGCTTTCCTCACGCGGGGTTTCCCCCTCGCCGCACAAGGGATGTTCCCTCCAACAAGGGAACGGGTTTACTTGGTGACGTCTCACGTTCAACCCTTAACCTCTCCCCGTTACCAAACGCGAGAGGTAGAGAGATAATAACTTCGCTTCGGTCAAACGAATATATCTACTCTAATTTCCGTAATGGCTGGCTCATATGTCCTCTGCTCTAGGAATTACTTATGACCGAGTCAGATCACTCCTGAAAGCAATCGACAGAAATAACACTACGTTAGGCCCAACTAGTATTATTTTTCAGAATGCCTGCATCGGCTGGTACATATGCCCTAGCTGTTAGCATTCAGTAGACCCCCCTTCACACTGGCTTTGGTCAGATATACAACAGGGGTCGTTCTCTCCCGACCAGTATCTGGGTCAAATGGAACGACACACACACACTTCTCTCCCGCACTAGTCCTGCCTATAGCTATTAATGGAATGTATATATCTTGCTACACAATTGATATGGAATAACACAACAGTGCGGCCTAGTCCTATCTTAGACTCCTCACAGGGGGCGCCATATGTCGTGACGTTGTATTAGTTAATGTGACGACTGCTGCTCATCGAATGATTAACGGTTTATAATTGAGTGATTAAATGAATTAAGCAATGAATCAAGCAATTATTAACTCATTAACCTGGGGCACCATGGGAACATTGTTTTGATTGAGTTTCTATTTCCCAAATTAACTCAAAGGATATCAGAATATCGATTACAACAGTCGCTAAATTAATCAATTTCCTCTATTGTCTCATAATCTGAACGTCGTACAATCCGGGAATCTGCACGGACCCGGGCTTTACCACTGAATTTACCACACCAATCTTAGTTGATTATTTATTTACTAGCAAGCTAAAATGATGATAAAAATACACATACACAAAACACAGTCTAGCTATTGATTAGGACTTAGTATAACGGGCCAACACACTATGGCGCTTGTTACCCAAAATGGGGATTTTAAAGAGAGAGAAATAAAGGAAGTACACGAGAGAAATATACATTTGGGTTCATTTGTCAGCCATGCTTATTTAACTAGCCTTGCCCCGAACTGCCGCTCTTATGGGTCAGAATATAATGATGTAATTACGTGTTGGAGGTCTCAGGTGGGAAGCTCCGCGTGGGTCGTTTAGGCTTCTAAATGACGCACTTCTCCGGCGCAACTCTCTGGTTGTCCTCACGATGTCAGTGTCCTTCTTGGCTAAATGGTCTGATCCCTCGCCCTTGATCTGAAAGGGGTCTTCTGAGGACAGACAGCTCTGTAGCTCAGAGCTCACAGCTTCGGCCCGAACGGGGTCGATACCACGATTCAATGGAGAGTGGAGGCTGGGTGGTTCGGCTTGAATTCACCCGCTTAGACACAGCTACTCGTCCGTAGCTCGTGTAGAAAAATATTTCTTTGTCTTCAACCTTGTGTTTCGTTTTGGGGTTCGTCGACTTTGTTAGACCTTAGCTGCAGCTTGGGGTCAATAGTCTCCTATGTTAATTCTTCACTCTCCTGTCTTATACCCTCGGGTCAGAAGTGGGTGTAACCGCCTTTAGGGCAATTCCCTGGGCGGACCAAGTAAAGGGGCAAGGCATTTTAATATTCCACTTTTAGACACTAACTTCACATTTCATCTTTACCAAAACATTCTGTTTGATTTGGATATTTTCCACTCAACGTATAATGTATAAACATCAGGCACATACGGGGAAAACTCTTAAAGGTACAGTGTTTTCATAATAACGTCATCTCTTAACCTTTAAAAACAAATACAAAAGTTACATACATTTTAATATTCCACTTTTCGTCATAACCACCATTGTGGTTGACGGAAACCATTGTTCCAAAGTCCCTTTATAGCATGTTTAACGTTCTGAGGCCAGTTCTCCATTGTTAGGACAAAGGAATTTCTCTGTGGCCTTAAGGTTTATTATGGGCATGAGGTGTCATAAAACCCCCACATCTTCAGACCCCTAGATCTCTCCTACTCTGTTGGGGGTTTGGGAGATAATCTGTAGGGTGGTGGTCTCCTGTACCCTGACCTGATCAGGACAGTCATGACACTGCATTAGAGCTCGCAAGAGCTTACAAGTTAGCATTTCACCCTACTGTTTACACCTGCTGTATCCTGTGCATGTGACAAATAAACTTTGATTTGATTTGACACTGCACACACACACACAGAGAGTAAATGTTGTGTATGAAAAATGTGGTATAATTGGTCAAGCAGAGCTGTTTTCATTAGTATTCTACTTGGGTTATAAATACTCCACTCCAGCTGCTACAATTATTTGCGGTTTAAAAGTACATTTGCAAATAGATTGTGACATGTTTGCAATGACTAATGAGTCTCAGTGTGCAAGTCTACACACACAGCTGTGGCAGGGAACTTTACGTTTGGTTTAGGGGGTAGAAGTAGAGTTGGAGATCAGGGCCTTGTTTCCCAGATAACTTCAGAACAAAGTTGACTACAAATCAGTGTTGTAAAATGTATCCAATTGTCATACTTAAGTAAAAGTAAAAATACATTAATAGAAAATGACTCAAGTAAAATTGAAAGACACCCATTCAAATAAAAGTCCAAAAGCATTTGGTTTAAATATACTTAAGTATCAAAAGTAAAAGTATACATTATTTCAAATTCCTTATATTAAGCAAATCAGATAGCACCATTTTTATGTTTTTTAAATGTACAGATAGCCAGGGGCACACTCCAACACTCAGACAAAATGTAATTTAATTTACAAATGAAGCATGTGTGTTTAGTGACCAGGGATGTTCTCTTGATAAGTGTGTGAATTTGACAATTTTTCCTGTCCTGCTATGCATTCAACATGTAACAAGTACTTTTGGGTGTCAGGGAAAATGTATGGAATAAAAATTACACTATTTTCTTTAGGAATGAAGTGAAGTAAAAGTTGTAAAAAATATAAATAGTAAGGTGCAGATACCCTAAAAAACAACTTAAAGGAAAACTCCACCCAAATGTTTTGCCTGTCAGCAATCAAGTTTCAAGATATGTCACGTTCAAAATACAGAAATCATCCCGTATGATGCATTTTGTATCATATGATGCAAAACGGGGCATCATATGACGGAAATGCATCATACAGGGATGATTTCTATATTTTGAAAGTCACATATCTTGAAAACTTGATTGCTGACAAGCAAAACCTTTTGGGACTATATCAACAATGGACTAATGAAACAAATACCAAAAGATAGTCTTTGGGTGGCGTTTTCCTTTAAGTAGTACTTTAAAGTAATTTTTATTTAAGTACTTTACACCACTGCTACAAATACAAAGTTGCAAATTTTTTTGCAATTACAAACAAGTGAAGAATAAAATTATGTTTCAAAAGAAAATCGAAATGACTGTATTAAAAGATACGTAGTCTACATGGATCTATATACTATAGGCTATTTAAATCATATTGAAATCAATTTCATGTTCAACCAATTGAGTTCTACTTTGAGACTAGGCTACTTTCTGTAATTTGTGCCTCAATGTGTTTCATGATGTGTGAAAACATGTGCCCAATGATGTGCCCAATCTGTGATTTACTGCATTATTACTGGGTAAGTATAATAAGCCGCCTCAATAGACTATTTGCAGCAATAGGTGGTAATAATTCTAATGTTAAGGTAAGATTTGAATGGAGAAAGCTGATCCGAGGGCAGCGCTGCTTTTCATTTGATCCTGTCAGTATCTACACATGGTCTAACGATGCACTTAGCGAATTTTCTCTCTACATGCTTGTTTGGGAAACACTCTTAAAAAGTTGGCTCGTAAATAACGATGCATCTGGTACAATCATTGTAATGCTTAGGTTACATCGCAACTGGGAAACGAGACCCAGTTCCATTTCAGAGCTGGTCCTTTAATGTTATAGTGGGGAGAAGAATTGCCTCTGTACCAGTTGTCAAACCACTATTAGTCCAGAGCAGCAAGATGAATGGGCTTCAACTTCCCTGTCCTTAAAAGAATTGTGCTACATAGGATGTATGGTAGCAATCATTAGTTGGCGTGGATGATGGATTGAGCTAACCATGTCCGTAATGGGAGCTATAAAACAGGCCTCTGCCTGTCGGAGCGCAGGCCCACTCTGCTCTGCCTCACTGGTCCAGCAGCCTCTCTGAGATTATATTCCTGAGGTCCAGTACAGATAACACCAAAACCTGGAGTCTGTTGAAAAAACACCATGACAGCAAAAATATACTTTTAACAACACCAGACCAACAATAAAGCAATAGTGACAGACAGAGGTGGTCTAAGGTAAAGCCTAGAAAGATAAGATAGTTAGTCAAAACTCCTGCCTCACTCATAGAGATCTACTGTAGGTGTGTTAATACCAATAATGTGTGGCATCTTTGATTGTTGAATCTGATTGCTGTTACTATAAATTACAACAGTAGTCTGTATATGGAGCATAACAAAGCTGAGAAATAGACTCAGTGTCTGCAGAGCGTAACAGCCAGAGGGTGACAGCCATCGTTAAAAACAGAAAGCAAAGACAAGGACCCCGTGGAGGATCCCTACTGTTTAGTATGTCTGACTCAATTCTTTACTCATTAATATGATTTGGAGGAACAGTCGGAGTGGAAATGAGCTGTTAGGTTGTGTCAACACGCAGGTGGAAACATTTCAAACAGAGCTCTCATTTCAGCTCCCACTCCTGCTCTCCTGCTCCAAACCAGTCACTACACTCAGAAAAAAAGGTGCTATCTAGAACCGTAAAGGGTTCTTCGGCTGTCCCCATAGGAGAACCCTTTGAATAACTATTTTTTTGTTCCAGGTAGAAGCCTTTTGAGTTCCATGTAGAACCCTTTGCACAGAGGGTTCTACGTGGAACCCATAAGAGTTCTACATGGAACCAAAAAAGGTTCTACCTGGAATAAAAAGGGTTATCCTATGGGGATAGCCAAAGAGTGTACCTCTTCTGTTCCTGCTTCCCCAGACACAGGACTAAAAGGCACAGTGTAGCGTGCTGCTCCTGAGACAACCACTTTGGGGGCTGAGTGTGCAGACACTCAACCTGGTCTCAGAGCATTGCATATTATTCTGCATGTAAGTCCAAGATGCTTTATATACTATGATATGTTACATTTCGTATGGTATGTATTAATTTGTGGATGTTTCGAATTACAATTCGTATGATATGTGCCAAATTTGCAAAATGTACATGTTACGAATTTGCCAAACGTTTGATATGTTACGAATTCTGATTTGTTGTGGCTGATGTTAGCTAGGTGGCTAAGTGGCTAATGCTGACATTAGCTAGCTGGCTAACTTTAGCTAGGTTAGGGGATATGGTTAAGGTTAGGGCTACGTTTAGGAGTTAGATTAAAGGGTTAAGGTTAGGGTTAGCGGAAGGGTTAGCTAAAAAGTTTAAGGTTAGGGTCCAAAGCACCTCACACTCACATGGCTCTCTCAGATATCTCAATTCTTATTAGCCAAAGCCCATCATGAGATTGGGTCCTTCTCACAGGCATCTCAGCTCTGAAGTGGGCTACAAGTGAAGACAGACACATTGGGGATGCAACTGCGCGCATCCTTCTTATCAAAAACCGAGGTGCATAATGAAGATGTTAGAAGGAAGAACTGTCCACATTTACTTTTTAACAGCCATCAAGATGAGTAGGCCTAACGAACAGAAAAAGCATTAGTCTATGTCAATCTACAATCCCCCATAGTAGACTTGCAGTACAAAAGAGACCTATTCTATTAGTCAACTCCCAAATTAATACAACCACTAGCATCAAAAACGTCTTTAAAAGCAATGAGGCTGATGCAACAGAACAGAACGTTTAGTTTAAAACATTGATAAACTATTAGGCTATTTCTTCACGTTATAAGTGCAGCAACGCGCACCCGGTAGTAGGCTACAAACACGAATGTTCCAAAATGCAATCAATTAGATGGAAAACACCATTCTCAAAAGTGACCGCAAATGTAATTATGCATGTAATGCTTCATTATAAAGGTGTATTTTTATGGTGAAAATTATCTTCCCCAAATTTGAAACTCACTGTTGCCTATGTATGCTAGTTAGGCTCTACACCGGTTGTAAAGCAGATTAATGTGCTTAATTTTGAGAAGTTATTTGGTCACTTTAGTTGTGATACAAACCTTATCAAAACATACAGGCCTATGGGCTAGGCTACATGAGGTTTGCGTCTATGATTTGAACAATTCACAAAAAAAAGGCATGCACTGTTTTTTGCCTTACTGCACACGCTGGCCATCATTCATAAGTGATAATATGTCATTCACAAGTGACAGGCTAATAGTGTCACCCATTAAAAGTGGAGAAATAAATATAGTAGGCCTAGCCTATAGAAAGCTGATGGGATCGGTAGACTACTAATGACCGTCAGCAGCATCAGAGCTTCCGTGTCTAATCTGTCACATGGAATTGACTGCGATCATGACTCGTCACAACCGGTGTGGCGGTAATACGGTCACAGTAACAGTCCTATGTTAGGGTTAGGGGAAGGGTTAGCTAATATGCTAAGTAGTTGCAATGTAGCGAAAAAGTAGTAAGTAGTTGCAAAGTTGCTAATTAGCAAAAATAGCCTTAATAAGTAACCTTCTGTCTAATGTAACCATACCAAACTTTATATATCATACTAAGATGAGCGTCCCGGATTTACATTTACTATGTTACATCTAGTCTATGAGACCAGGCTGAGAGACTGAGCACCAAAGCATTAGGCTGTCGATAAACGGTTAAGCATTCCAGAAACCATTCAAATGGTACAATCACTGCCTTTTAAATACCTCTCTCATCATGGATGCATATTAAAATCAACATTAAAGCTAACAGTTTTACAGCCCACAATTTAATTTCAAGCCCTCTCCCTCCCTACAAGAAGATATTTGGATATTAGTGCTGAGAGTAAAGGATGCTCTCCCACAGCAGTCTAAATCAATAAGACTGACAAGGGCATGCGGTTTTAGTGTCTGTCTATTTACTAAGGATCCACTTTAGCTGTTATATACTATACATCATTGTACTTTTTAACACTGTTGTGCTATGGTATACTTTGCAGGAAGTTGTTACGCTTCTTCTTGATGTACTACATGTGGTTGTAGTGTGCAGCAGCCATGATTTATCACAAATGCCCTTATAAACCTGTACATAACTCTCCGGGCAGTAATAGGGTGATAAATTATCATCTTACCTGGCTGCCTCATTGGATCAACAACCGCTTAGGGGACCAAGACTACACAGAAACATTTGTCATCCAGAGACTATCATGTATTGTTTGCATTACTGCTATAGGAACAGCACAGAACCAATAAAGAGAAAATGATTTGTTACACACTGCATTCAAGAGCCCATACTGTAGATACAGTGCATTTGTAAAGTCTGAGGTCCTGAGCGCTCTGGAGCAGGTTTTCATCAAGGACGTCTTTGTACTTTGTTCCGTTCATCTTTCTCTCGATCCTGACTAGTCTCCCAGTCCCTGCCGCTGAAAAACATCCCCACAGCATGATGTATCACCACCATGCTTCACCGTAGGGATGTGCCAGGTTTCCTCCATACGTGATGCTTGGCATTCAGGCCAAAGAGTTCAACTTTGGTTTCAGCAGACCAGAGAATCTTGTTTCTCATGGTCTGAGTCCTTTAGGTGCCTTTTGGCAAACTCCAAGCGGACTGTCATGTGCTCTTTACTGTGGAGTGACTTCCGTCTGGCCACTCCACCATAAAGGCTTGATTGGTGGAGTGCTGCAGAGATGGTTGTCCTTCTGGAAGGTTCTCCGATCTCCACAGAGATGTCTAAATACGGGGTTTTGGTTTTGCCATTATAGAGTATTGTTTGTAGATTTATGAGGAAAACATTGAATGTAATCAATTTTAGAATAAGTATTTTTCTGAATACTTTCCGAATGCACTGTAACTCCCATAGCCTAACAATAGACTCTCTTTAAGCATAGAGCAATAGTATTTTTATTAAGGCTTGTCTCTTTGTATTTGGTTCTGAATTTTTAACAGGATATTGAAGGCCAACTAACTAAGTTTTTCTCTGCTGCTTTTGAACTATTATTAACCAAATACCAATCAAATGTCAATACATCAAACTTAAACTACAAACCACATCCTGAAAAAAGTCCTCAGGGCTCCGTGTGCCAACATAGGTTCTAATCAAATGAACACGTGGATTTCTCCAACACCAATATGTCCGCCATAATGAAGCAGGAAGCTCTCTACAGTAAATCAATGAGGCGCAGAGTGAGAGTCCAGCCGCCCTAGGTCATCCATTCAATTCCTAGTTTATCGCTGGCTCCACTGAGCCCAGTTATTGCCATTATCATACGACCATTTCCATCTCTGTTGAGCCTGTACAGTGTGTATGCTGGAGGCAAAGACTTAATGTGTGGAGCCAATCCCTTAAGAATTAAATTACATGCGGCCTCCATTCCATTGTACGTCGTCGTATAGGGCCATAAAGCCTGATTGTTTTGCTATTACAAGTAATGGCTCCACAGTGAATGCAGTCAGGCAGATTAGCTGATGGTAGGGCCTCAGGCAACAGATGTTGAGGTAATGTCCTTGATTATTCTGCCCTGGAAGAGAGGAAAAATAGGATGAAAAGTGGAGGGAACGACTGGAAGTGTGGTCCTAATCTCTGCCCTTAGTGACAGCTGTCCTGGGAGTTTGAATGACATCCTATCTCATCAATCACCATTGCCGCTTCATCGGTCAAGTGTCAATAGGTATTGATGCACAGAGCCAAAGCGGATAAAGGATTATTACTTGTGGCAATGGTGGCTAGTCGTAGGTTTGACCACCACTTTGGCATTAGGCCACAATAATCACATGCCTTTGGAATGGCATGTCACTGAGTAAAATAGTCTAATAAACTCAATATTGACTTGACCTGTAACCTATTATGGCAGGTTGAATTTGTAATCTGTCATGTATTGTGAATTGTATGACTTATTAAGTACAGCAAATCAATGGTATGGATGATGACGACAATGATTACAAATCATCACTGATTCATGGCAACTAATCAGCAGTATCAAAATAAAAAAAGTTGCACACTCCATGTATAATCTCCCATCAATTTAATGGGTATTTACCAAAGTTTCGGCATCAATGTGCCTTCCTCAAGGTGCCTTCATCAACTAATCAGCAGTAATCACAGGTGCAGGGCAGCCTACAGCATCAGTGGAAATGTAATTGGGTGCTCAGGAGAGTCACTCTACTACTGCCGTGGAAAATTAAATAATTAGTCATGCTATCCCGTGTTTTACTGCTATAGAATAGTCTCCTGTGATATGCTAGTGTTTTTTCTAACCTGATACAAACTTGTCTTTATGTGACTAAGTCATAATACTGGGCGTAGAGCTAAGATCCGTTAGGTGCGACCGCAGCATGTGAGATATCCCATGAGTTTACTATCTACAGAAAGTAAGCTGTGTGGAACCTTGCAGGAAGGAGCACATTATGGTGGGAACTGTGCCAAAACGCAGCTATACGGTTCAGCCCTCGTACTATCAGCCTTGGGCTATCTTAATCTGCACAGACCAATCGCCTTTTACACTAGGTTCCGCCCCTGTTTCTACACGTCTGCTAAACTGCCACATAGACAAAAGAGGTTGTGCTTTTTCTATAAAAGCAGAGACCCGACTATGTTTGTTAAAACCTGTTTAGGATAGGGGGCAGTATTTTCACGGCCAGATGAAAAAAACGTACCCAATTTAAACTGGTTACTACTCTGGCCCAGAAGCTAGAATATGCATATTATTAGTAGATTTGGATAGAAAACACTCTGAAGTTTCTAAAACTGTTTGAATGGTGTCTGTGAGTATAACAGAACTCATATGGCAGGCAAAAACCTGAGAAGATTCCAAGCAGGAAGTGGCCTGTCTGAAAATGTGTAGTTCTTTCTAGTCCCTTTTGAAACTACAGTATCTGTGGGGTTACGTAGCACTTTCTAAGCCTTCCATTGGCTCTCTAAAGCCTTCAGAAAGCGAATTGAGGCGTCTTCTCTCTCTGGGCAGAGTATAGTAGCTCAGTTTGTCAGGGGTCTGCCTGGTGTCAAAGAGACTGGATATGCGCATTCACGCGACCATGCTGTTTTTTCTTTTCCTCTTTGAATGAATACACTATTGTCCGGTTGGAATATTATCGCTATTTTACGAGAAAAATACCATAAAAATTGATTTTAAAAAGCGTTTGACATGCTTCTAAGTATGGTAATGGAACATTTTGATTTTTTTTGTCTCGAAATGCGCTCGCGCGTTACCCTTTGGATAATGACCAGAACGCATGAACAAAACGGAGGTATTTGGACATAACTATGGATTATTTGGAACAAAAACAACATTTCTTGTGGAAGTAGCAGTCCTGGGAGTGCATTCTGACGAAGATCAGCAAAGGTAATACAATTTTTCTAATACTAATTCTGAGTTTAGTGAGCCCCGAACTTGGCAGGTGTCAAAATAGCTAGCCGTGATGGCTGAGCTATGTACTCAGAATATTGCAAAATGTGCTTTCGCTGAAAAGCTATTTTAAAATCTGACATAGCGATTGCATAAAGGAGTTCTGTATCTATAATTCTTAAAATAATTGTTATGTATTTTGTCAACGTTTATGATGAGTAATTTAGTAAATTCACTGGAAGTTTTGGGTGGGAATGCATGTTCTGAACATCACATGCCAATATAAAAAGCTGTTTTTGGATATAAATATGAACTTGATTGAACAAAACATGCATGTATTGTATAACATAATGTCCTAGGAGTGTCATCTGATGAAGATCATCAAAGGTTAGTGCTTCATTTAGCTGTGTTTTGGGTTTTTGTGACATATATGCTTGCTTGGAAAATGGCTGTGTGATTGTTGTTGGCTATGTACTCTCCTGACATAATCTAATGTTTTGCTTTCGCTGTAAAGCCTTTTTGAAATCGGACAATGTGGTTATATTAATGAGAGTCTTGTCTTTAAAATGGTGTAAAATAGTCGTATGTTTGAAAAATTGAAATTATTGCATTTTTGAGGTTTTTGTATTTCGCGCCACGTTCTTCCTTTGGATATTGGCTAGCGGAACGTCTGTCCTCAACAGGTTAAGCTTTCAACTCTGAACCATTCTTGGTAATGGTTGATTGCTTCATTTTTGCAAATCTTATAATAAAGTTGTTGCAAAAGGAATCTACAGTCTCTCTCTTCCTATAGAATTGCTACCACAATTTGGCGATGAGGATGGGATGGTTAACTCCGCTTGCTGATTGCTCCTGAGGAGACCAAGGTTAACTGTACGCAAGGGAGCCCACACTCTAACTAAAATGGAGCAGAAAGGGACCCGCCTCGGACCAGCAGGGAGCGTCATACGCCATTCCAGACCAAATAAATTATAGGGTGAGACTAATTTTCTTTTAAACATCATAGAAAATCCTGTTCTGGCAACAGGTTGTGCACATTAGGTCTTTTGTTGGAGCAAAATATACCCCTAGTTAGAAACTTTGTTGTAGCAGAGTTATTTCTGAATTGCGGTTGTCCTAGAATCTTTCATTAGAAAATCTTATAATAAAACAGAGATATCTTTAATTAAAGAAGTCATTTTAGGGCAAACATCCTGTTGAAGAAGGGTGATCTCCAATTGGGATCTTTTTGTTGAAGCAGAAGTATCCTGATCAGAGTCAAGGGTTGTGTTTATCTGTTGAGGCAGAGAAGCGGCCATGGGACGACATGACACGGTTACGAGTAATGTGATCCCAGGGCACAATTCTGAGATAGAAATAAGAAAATATTCCTGCAGGTTAGAAAAACATTGTAAAAGAAAATGAATGAATCAGTGTCGTGGTAAAACAGTTGGTTATGATTGAGAAACCAGCTATGAATGTAAAACCTACAATGGATATTTGCCTAAGAGAAACTTCCAATTGTGTATAAAATAAAACATGACATAGAATAATTAAGAATATATATATATAAATATATATATATATACACTGCTCAAAAAAATAAACACTTAAACAACACAATGTAACTCCAAGTCAATCACACTTCTGTGAAATCAAACTGTCCACTTAGGAAGCAACACTGACTGACAATAAATTGAACATGCTGTTGTGCAAATGGAATAGACAACAGGTGGAAATTATAGGCAATTAGCAAGACACCTCCAATAAAGGAGTGGTTCTGCAGGTGGTAACCACAGACCACTTCTCAGTTCCTATAATTCCTGGCTGATGTTTTGGTCACTTTTGAATGCTGGCGGTGCTTTCACTCTAGTGGTAGCATGAGACGGAGTCTACAACCCACACAAGTGGCTCAGGTAGTGCAGCTCATCCAGGATGGCACATCAATGCGAGCTGTGGCAAGAAGGTTTGCTGTGTCTGTCAGCATAATGTCCAGAGCATGGAGGCCTTACCAGGAGACAGGCCAGTACATCAGGAGATGTGGAGGAGGCCATAGGAGGGCAACAACCCAGCAGCAGGACCGCTACCTCCGCCTTTGTGCAAGGAGGAGCAGGAGGAGCACTGCCAGAGCCCTGCAAAATGACCTCCAGCAGGCCACAAATGTGCATGTGTCTGCTCAAACGGTCAGAAACAGACTTCATGAGGGTGGTATGAGGGCCCGACGTCCACAGGTGGGGGTTGTGCTTACAGCCCAACACCGTGCAAGACGTTTGGCATTTGCCAGAGAACACCAAGATTGGCAAATTCGCCACTGGCGCTCTGTGCTCTTCACAGATGAAAGCAGGTTCACACTGAGCACATGTGACAGACGTGACAGAGTCTGGAGACGCCGTGGAGAACGTTCTGCTGCCTGCAACATCCTCCAGCATGACCGGTTTGGCGGTGGGTCAGTCATGGTGTGGGGTGGCATTTCTTTGGGGGGCCCCACAGCCCTCCATGTGCTCGCCAGAGGTAGCCTGACTGCCATTAGGTACCGAGATGAGATCCTCAGACCCCTTGTGAGACCATATGCTGGTGCGGTTGGCCCTGGGTTCCTCCTAATGCAAGACAATGCTAGACCTCATGTGGCTGGAGTGTGTCAGCAGTTCCTGCAAGAGGAAGGCATTGATGCTATGGACTGGCCCGCCCGTTCCCCAGACCTGAATCCAATTGAGCACATCTGGGACATCATGTCTCACTCCATCCACCAACGCCACGTTGCACCACAGACTGTCCAGGAGTTGGCAGATGCTTTAGTCCAGGTCTGGGAGGAGATCCCTCAGGAGACCATCCGCCACCTCATCAGGAGCATGCCCAGGCATTGTAGGGAGGTCATACAGGCACGTGGAGGCCACACACACTACTGAGCCTCATTTTGACTTGTTTTAAGGACATTACATCAAAGTTGGATCAGCCTGTAGTGTGGTTTTCCACTTTAATTTTGAGTGTGACTCCAAATCCAGACCTCCATGGGTTGATAAATTGGATTTCCAATGATTATTTTTGTGTGACTTTGTTGTCAGCACATTCAACTATGTAAAGAAAAAGTATTTAATAAGATTATTTCATTCATTCAGATCTAGGATGTGTTATTTTAGTGTTCCCTTTATTTTTTTGAGCAGTGTATATAAATACAGTTGAAGTCGGAAGTTAGGTTAGGTTACACTTAGGTTGAAGTCTTTAAAACTCGTTTTTCCACCAATCCACAAAATTCTTGTTAACAAACTATAGTTTTGGCAAGTCGGTTATCTACTTTCTGCATGACAAGTAATTTTCCAAAAATTGTTTACAGACAAATTATTTCACTTATAATTCACTGTTTCACAATTCCAGTGGGTCAGAAGTTTACATACACTATGTTGACTGTGCCTTTAAACAGCTTGGAAAATTCCAGGAAATGATGTCATGGCTTTAGAAGCTTCTGATAGGCTAACTGACATAATTTGAGTCAATTGGATGTGTACATGTGTATGTATTTCAATAACTACCTTCAAACTCAGTGCCTTTTTGCTTGACATCATGGGAAAATCAAAAGAAATCAGCCAAGACCTCCAAAAAATTGTAGACCTCCACAAGTCTGGTTCATCCTTGTGAGAAATGTCCAAATGCCTGAAGAAACCACGTTCATCTGTACAAACAATAGTACGCAAGTTTAAAAACCTCTTACATCTAGACGTTTCGCTAGCGGAACACCTGCTCCAATATCCAATGATAGGCGTGGCGCGAATGACAAATTCCTCAAAAAACCCAAAACTTCCATTTTTCAAACATATGACTATTTTACACCATTTTAAAGACAAGACTCTCCTTTATCTAACCACACTGTCCGATTTCAAAAAGGCTTTACAGCGAAAGCAAAACATTAGATTATGTCAGGAGAGTACCCGACAGAAATAATCAGACACCCATTTTTCAAGCTAGCATATAATGTCACAAAAAACAAAACCACAGCTAAATGCAGCACTAACCTTTGATGATCTTCATCAGATGACACGCCTAGGACATTATGTTATACAATACATGCATGTTTTGTTCAATCAAGTTCATATTTATATCAAAAAACAGCTTTTTACATTAGCATGTGACGTTCAGAACTAGCATACCCCCCGCAAACTTCCGGTGAATTTACTAAATTACTCACGATAAACGTTCACAAAAAACATAACAATTATTTTAAGAATTATAGATACAGAACTCCTTTGTGCAATCGAGGTGTCCGATTTTAAAATAGCTTTTCGGTGAAAGCACATTTTGCAATATTCTGAGTAGATAGCCCAGCCATCACGGCTAGCTATTTTGACACCCACCAAGTTTGACCCTCACCAAACTCCGATTTACTATTAGAAAAGTTTGATTACCTTTGGTGTTCTTCATCAGAATGCACTCCCAGGACTGCTACTTCAATAACAAATGTTGGTTTGGTTCAAAATAATCCATAGTTATATCCAAACAGCGGCGTTTTGTTCGTGCGTTCAAGACACTATCCGAAAGGGTAAATAAGGGTTACGCGCCTGACGCGTTTCGTGGCAAAAAAATTCAAAATACTCCATTACCGTACTTCGAAGCATGTCAACCGCTGTTTAAAATCAATTTTTATGCCATTTTTCTCGTAAAAAAGCGATAATATTCCGACCGGGAGTGGTGGTTTTCGTTCAAAGAGAGAGAAAGTAAACATGGAGTCGACTCGTGCACGAGCCTCAGTCTCATAGTACTCTGACCGGCCACTATCCAAACACACTAATGTTTTTCAGCCAGGGCCTGCAAAGCCACGATTCAGCTTTTTGCCGCCTTCTGAGAGCCCATGGGAGCCGTAGGAAGTGTCACGTAACAGCAGAGATCCCCTGTATTGGATAGAGATAATCAAGAAGGCCAAGAAATGGTCAGACGGTACTTCCTGTTTGGAATCTTCTCAGGTTTTGGCCTGCCAAATGAGTTCTGTTATACTCACAGACACCATTCAAACAGTTTTAGAAACTTTGGAGTGTTTTCTATCCAAAGCTAATAATTATATGCATATTCTAGTTTCTTGGCAGGAGTAATAATCAGATGAAATCGGGTACGTTTTTTATCCGGCCGTGAAAATACTGCCCCCTAGTCATAACAGGATAAACACCGTGGGACCACGCAGCCATCATACCGCTCAGGAAGGAAACGTGTTCTGTCTCCTAGACATGAACGTACTTTGGTGCGAAAAGTGCAAATCAATCCCAGAACAACAGCAAAGGACCTTGTGAAGATGCTGGAGGAAACAGGTGCAAAAGTATTTATATCCACAGTAAAACGAGTCCTATATCGACATAACCTGAAAGGCCGCTCAGCAAGGAAGAAGCCACTGCTCCAAAACCACCATAAAAAAAGCCAGACTACGGTTTGCAACTGCACATGGGGACAAAGATTGTACTTTTTGGAGAAATGTCCTCTGGTCTGATGAAACAAAAATAGAACTGCTTGGCCATAATGACCATCGTTATGTTTGGAGGAAAAAGGGGGAGACTTGCAAGCCGAAGAACACCATCTCAACCTTGAAGCACGGGGGTGGCAGCATCATGTTGTAGGGGTGCTTTGCTGCAGGAGGGATTGGTGTACTTCGCAAAATAGATGGCATCATGAGGGAGGAAAATTATGTGGATAATATTGAAGCAACATCTCAAGACATCAGTCAGAAAGTTAAAGCTTGGTCGCAAATGGGTCTTCCAAATGGACAATGACCCCAAGCATACTTCCAAAGTTGTGGCAAAATGGCTTAACTTAAGGACAACAAAGTCAAGGTTTTGGAGTGGCCATCACAAAGTCCTGACCTCAATCCCGTAGAAAATGTGTGGGCAGAACTGAAAAAGAGTTTGTGAGCAAGGAGGCATACAAACCTGACTCAGTTACACCCACCCTGTCAGGAGGAATGTGTTACGGGCGTCATTTGAAGGGGACCAAGGCGCAGCGTGTTGAGTGCTCATCTTTAAGTTTAATTAAAAATTGAACACTGAGTGTATGTAAACTTCTGGCCCACTGGGAATGTGATGAAAAAAATAAAAGCTGAAATAAATCATTCTCTCTACTATTATTCTGGCATTTCACATTCTTAAAATAAAGTGGTAATCCTAACTGACCTAAGACAGGGAATTTTTACTAGAATTAAATGTCAGGAATTGTGAAAAACTGAGTTTAAATGTATTTGGCTAAGGTGTATGTAAACTTCCGACTTCAACTGTACATATAAAAACAATATTATAAATTATAAGAAAGGAAGACGTTCCTAATTAAACACTGATGTTTTGTATGTTTGAGTGTGTGTGTGTGTGTGTGTGTGTGTGTGTGTGTGTGTGTGTGTGTGTGTGTGTGTGTGTGTGTGTGTGTGTGTGTGTGTGTGTGTGTGTGTGTAGTGGAATTTCACAATGGGAGCCAAGAGCAGCAAGGGAGAACCTTGTCTGCCCGATCAGCTAATGAAAATAATGGCAGAAAAATGTGGCAGGGACATTCTGGAACAGGTACCACTCCGAACAGTAGCAGTTCCCTTAGAAGGCACATTGAGCTACGTTTTATTATCAGGGTAAGTTTAGAAAGTGGGAGAGGGAAGTCTTAAGACAGTCAGTCAGGAAAGTTAAAGGAATAATGGTGAAAGAAAGTTAGAAGAAGAAACAGATGGAGAAAAATAAGAAAAGAAGGAGAAACAGGGATGATGATATTAATGACTTTCCACCCCTCCCTATTATACCCCTGTATTCACTGCACCAGCACCAGCCCTGGTTGTGCGACAGCTGCTCGCTCAGCCGTTGCCCCCACCGCAGCTCTACCAGCAGACCCCTCGGAGGCAGCTCATGAGCTGTGGCAATCCGTTACGTGCACCGCCCACATTGAGTCCCGTCTCTGGTGTTGATAGACTCTGGGAACTTAGTCCACCATCGACGTCGACCCCTACCAGGCAGCTAAGTCCCTCACCCCCAACGATCACGACCAGAACAGGTAAAAAAGGGGACCCGAAGAGGGCCGTGACGAATGGCACCCACTTGTCGACATCCAGAAAACTTGGAGACGGGATAAAATGAAGGACATTGCTAAAAAGCTTCCAGATCCTACAAAGGAAGCTGGTGATTTTGCCACACAGCTACTGAAGATGGCCCGGCTGTTCAAGCCGTCTGAAGCTGAGATCGCACACATTTGCTGTATCAAAATGTTGTATCAAGACTGCCCAAATGTGCCTTATTTGTTTATTAATAACTCTTCATGTTCAAAACTGTGCACACTCCTCAAACAATAGCATGGTATTATTTCACTGTAATAGACACTGCAAATTGGACAGTGCAGTTAGATGAACAAGAATTTAAGCTTTCTGCCAATATCAGATATGTCTATGTCCTGGGAAATGTTCTTGTTACTTACAACCTCATGCTAATCGCATTAGCCTACATTAGCTCAACCGTCCTGCAG
The DNA here is from genome assembly GCF_901001165.1 of Salmo trutta. Lineage (NCBI taxonomy): Eukaryota > Metazoa > Chordata > Actinopteri > Salmoniformes > Salmonidae > Salmo > Salmo trutta. The sequence goes on along the minus strand of NC_042975.1, from coordinate 40,151,672 downwards.
GGGACCCACCAATCCTGAAGAAGTTTTAAACAACTTCTTTGCTCGCTTTGAGGACAATATAGTGCCACTGACACGGCCCGCTACCAAAGCCTGTGGGCTCTCCTTCACCGTGGCCAACATGAGAAAAACGTTTAAACGCGTTAACCCTCGCAAGGCTGCCGGCCCAGACGGCATCCTTAGCCATGTCCTCAGAGCATGTGTAGACCAGCTGGCTGGTGTGTTTACAGACATATTCAATCAATCCCTATCCCAGTCTGCTGTGCCCACATGCTTCAAGATGGCCACCATTGTTCCTGTTCCCAAGAAACCTAAGGTAACTGAACTAAATGACTATCACCTCGTTGCACCCACTTCTGTCATCATGAAGTGCTTTGAGTGACTAGTCAAGGATCATATCACCTCCACCCTACCTGATAACCTACACCCACTCCAACTTGCTTACCGCCCCAATAGGTCCACAGACGACACAATCGCCATCACACTGCACACTGCCCAATCCCATCTGGACAAGAAGAATACCTATGTAAGAATGCTGTTCATTGACTACAGCTCAGCATTTAACACCATAGTACACCCCAAAGTCGTCATTAAGCTCAAAACCCTGGGTCTCGACCCCGCCCTGTGCAACTGGGTCCTGGACTTTCTGACGGGCCGCCCCCAGGTTGTGAGGGTAGGAAACAACATCTCCACCTCGCTGATCCTCAACACTGGGGCCCCACAAAGGTGCATTCTCATCCCTCTGCTGTACTCCCTGTTCACCCACGACCGCGTGGCCACGCACGCCTCCAACTAAATCATCAAGTTTGCAGACAACACTACAGTGGTAGGCTTGATTACCAACAACGACGAGACGGCCTACAGGGAGGATGTGAGGGGCCTTGGAGTGTGGTGTCAGGAAAATAACCTCTCAATCAACGTCAACAAAACAAAGGAGATGATCGTGGACTTCAGGAAACAGCAGAGGGAGCATTCACCTGATGATATCCAGTGGAACAACCACTTTACAATAGTACATCTATATCTTTTTTGATTTTGATTTTTTTTGGGGGGGGGGTTAGAAGGATTACTATATCCTATCCCAGGTATTCCTTAAAGAGGTGGTGTTTCAGGTGTCTACGGAAGGTGGTGATTGACTCCGCTGTCCTGGCGTCGTGAGCTGGTGTGTTTACAGACTCAAATCAATGGCAACTTTAATAACTTAAAAAAATTATTTTAATAAAGGTATCACTAGTCACTTTAGATAACGCCACTTTAATAATATCTACATATCCTACATTACTCATCTCATATGTATATACTGTATTTTATACCATCTACTGCATCGCTCATTCATATATTTATATGAACATACAGTGAGGGAAAAAAGTATTTGATCCCCTGCTGATTTTGTACGTTTTGCCCACTGACAAAGAAATGATCAGTCTATCATTTTAATGATAGGTTTATTTGAACAGTGAGAGACAGAATAGCAACAAAATTATCCAGAAAAACGCATGTCAAAAATTTTATGAATTGATTTGCATTTTAATGAGGGAAATAAGTATTTGACCCCCTCTCAATCAGAAAGATTTCTGGCTCCCAGGTGTCTTTTATACAGGTAAGGAGCTGAGATTAGGAGCACACTCTTAAGTTATGGCTAGGGGGCAGTATTTTCACGGCCGGATAAAAAACGTACCCGATTTCATCTGATTATTACTCCTGCCCAGAAACTAGAATATGCATATAATTATTGGCTTTTGATAGAAAACACCCTAAAGTTTCTAAAACTGTTTGAATGGTGTCTGTGAGTATAACAGAACTCATATGGCAGGCAAAAACCTGAGAAGATTCCAAACAGGAAGTACCCTCTCTGACCATTCCTTGGGCTTCTTGGCTCTGTTTAAAGAAAATGTAGGATCTTTGCTGTAACGTGACACTTCCTACGGCTCCCATAGGCTCCCAGAACCCGGGAAAAAGCTGAATGATGTAATTCCAGCCGCTGGCTGAAAAACATTAGCGCCTTTGGTAAGTGCTCTATCAGAGGGCCATCAGACTGAGGCTCGTGCACGAGGGGATCCCATGTTTTTACTTTCTCTCTCTTTGAACGTAAACACGCTTTCCCGGTCGGAATATTATTGCTTTTTTACGAGAAAAATGGCATAAAAATTGACTTTAAACAGCGGTTGACATGCTTCGAAGTACGGTAATGGAATATTTTGAATTTTTTTTGTCACGAAACGCGTCGGGCGCGTAACCCTTATTTACCCTTTCGGATAGTGTCTTGAACGCACGAACAAAACGCCGCTATTTGGATAAAACTATGGTTTATTTGGGACCAAACCAACATTTGTTATTGAAGTAGAAGTCCTGGGAGTGTATTCTGACGAAGAACAGCAAAAGTAATAACATTTTTCTTATAGTAAATCTGACTTTGGTGAGTGCTAAACTTGGTGGGTGTGTAAATAGCTAGCCCTGTGATGCCGGGCTATCTACTTAGAATATTGCAAAATGTGCTTTCACCGAAAAGCTATTTTAAAATCGGACATAGCGAGTGCATAGAGGAGTTCTGTATCTATAATTCTTAAAATAATTGTTATGTTTTTTGTGAACGTTTATCGTGAGTAATTTAGTAAATTCACCGGAAGTTTGCGGGGGGTATGCTAGTTCTGAATGTCACATGCTAATGTAAAAAGCAGTTTTTTGATATAAATATGAACTTGATTGAACAAAACATGCATGTACTGTATAACATAATGTCCTAGGGTTGTCATCTGATGAAGATCATCAAAGGTTAGTGCTGCATTTAGCTGTGGTTTGGATTTATGTGACATTATATGCTAGCTTGAAAAATGGGTGTCTGATTATTTCTGGCTGGGTACTCTGCTGACATAATCTAATGTTTTGCTTTCGTTGTAAAGCCTTTTTGAAATCGGACAGTGTGGTTAGATAAAGGAGAGTCTTGTCTTTAAAATGGTGTAAAATAGTCATATGTTTGAAAAATGGAAGTTTTTGTATTTTTGAGGAATTTGTAATTCGCCCCACGCCCATCATTGGCTATTGGAGCAGGTGTTCCGCTAGCGGAACGTCTCGATGTAAGAGGTTAACCCATTTTAACCCAATATTGCACATTTTGCAATATTCTCAGTAGATAGCCCGGCATCACAGGGCTAGCTATTTAGACACCCAGCAAGTTTAGCCTTCACCAAACTCCGATTTACTATTAGAAAAGTTTGATTACCTTTGGTGTTCTTCGTCAGAATGCACTCCCAGGACTTCTACTTCAATAACAAATGTTGGTTTGGTCCAAAATAATCTTATGTTCCAACAGCGGCGTTTTGTTCGTGCGTTCAAGACACTATCCGAAGTGTAAATAAGGGTCACGAGCATGGCGCATTTCGTGACAAAAGATTTCTAAATATTTCATTACCGTACTTCGAAGCATGTCAACCGCTGTTTAAAATCAATTTTTATGCCATTTTTCTCGTAAAAAAGCGATAATATTCAGACCGGGAAAGCGTGTAAACGTACAAAGAGAGAGAAAATAAAAGCATGCTATCCTCTCGTGCACGAGCCTGAGTCTCATAGTACTGTTACTGGCCACTATCCAAACGCGCTAATGTTTTTCAGCCAGAGCCTGCAAAGCCACGATTCAGCTTTTTGCCGCCTTCTGAGATCCCATGGGAGCTGTAGTAAGTGTCACGTAACAGCAGAGATCCTCTGTAATGGATAGAGATAATCAAGAAGGGCAAGAAATGGTCAGACAGGGTACTTCCTGTACAGAATCTTCTCAGGTTTTGACCTGCCAAATGAGTTCTGTTATACTCACAGACACCATTCAAACAGTTTTAGAAACTTTGGAGTGTTTTCTATCCAAAGCTAATAATTATATGCATATTCTAGTTTCTGGGCAGGAGTAATAATCAGATTAAATCGGGTACGTTTCTTATCCGGCCGTGAAAATACTGCCCCCTAGCCATAACAGGTTAAAGGGAGTGCTCTTAATCTCAGCTTGTTACCTGTATAAAAGACACCTGTCCACAGAAGCAATCAATCAATCAGATTCCAAACTCTCCACCATGGCCAAGACCAAAGAGCTCTCCAAGGATGTCAGTTGGCAAGATTGTAGACCTACACAAGGCTGGAATGGGCTACAAGACCATCGCCAAGCAGCTTGGTGAGAAGGTGACAACAGTTGGTGCGATTATTCGCAAATGGAAGAAACACAAAAGAACTGTCAATCTCCCTCGGCCTGGGGCTCCATGTAAGATCTCACCTCGTGGAGTTGCAATGATCATGAGAACGGTGAGGAATCAGCCCAGAACAACACGGGAGGATCTTGTCAATGATCACAAGCCAGCTGGGACCTTAGTCACCAAAAAAGCAATTGGTAACACACTACGCCATGAAGGACTGAAATCCTGCAGCGCCTGCAAGGTCCCCCTGCTCAAGAAAGCACATATACATGCCCGTCTGAAGTTTGCCAATGAACATCTGAATGATTCAGAGGACAACTGGGTGAAAGTGTTGTGGTCAGATGAGACCAAAATGGAGCTCTTTGGCATCAACTCAACTCGCCGTGTTTGGAGGAGGAGGAATGCTGCCTATGACCCCAAGAACACCATCCCCACCGTCAAACATGGAGGTGGAAACATTATGCTTTGGGGGTGTTTTTCTGCTAAGGGGACAGGACAACTTCACCGCATCAAAGGGACGATGGACGGGGCCATGTAGCATCAAATCTTGGGTGAGAACCTCCTTCCCTCAGCCAGGGCATTGAAAATGGGTCATGGATGGGTATTCCAGCATGACAATGACCCAAAACACACGGCCAAGGCAACAAAGGAGTGGCTCAAAAAGAAGCACATTAAGGTCCTGGAGTGGCCTAGCCAGTCTCCAGACCTTAATCCCATAGAAAATCTGTGGAGGGAGCTGAAGGTTCGAGTTGCCAAACGTCAGCCTCGAAACCTTAATGACTTGGAGAAGATCTGCAAACAGGAGTGGGACAAAATCCCTCCTGAGATGTGTGCAAACCTGGTGGCCAACTACAAGAAATATCTCACCTCTGTGATTGCCAACAAGGGTTTTGTCACGAAGTACTAAATCATGTTTTGCAGAGGGGTCAAATGCTTATTTCCCTCATTAAAATGCTAATCAATTTATAGCATTTTTTACATGGATTTTTTTGTTGTTATTCTGTGTCTCACTGTTCAAATAAACCTACCATTAAAAGTATAGACTGATATTTTTTTGTCAGCGGGCAAACGTACAAAATCAGCAGGGGATCAAATACTTTTTCCCCTGACTGTATTCTTATTCATCCCTTTGTATTTGTGTGTATAAGGTAGTCGTTGTGAATTTGTTAGATTACTTGTTAGATATTACTGCACTGTCGGAACTAGAAGCACAAGCATTTCTCTACACTAGCATTAACATCTGCTAACCATGTGTATGTGACCAATACCATTTGATTTGATTTGATCAAATGAAACTTCATGGGGTAAACCTTCACAGGGTAAAATCTTTAGGGAAAAATGCATTAATGGTGATTTGCCATCAGCAAAAAATATGAGAGGTGGATTTGATTGTGCACATTGGTACACCATAATTATTTTAGAACACAGACATCGTGTACAAGAGCCTATTCTAATCCAACCTCGGCAAACTCCATTCCGAACCTGCCATTGTCACAACCCAAGAAATATCTCCATAACACAATGCAATGAATCCTATCTGAGAATGCCAACATGTCTTAAATACAGTGTCTTCTCAAATAGGATGTAGCTGGATAAATAAAACATGCGCTTCTAGCATTTCCGTTAAACTGAATGTGGTGTACACCACTATGCAGTCAGAACCAGACATTCACTCTCGACATCAATATGGCTCAGCCATCATTCCTGTCTCATTTCCAACCAGAGCCAGTCTCTTAATGTTTGTCTTGAAAAATGGGCCACTCGAGATATGCCTCCTTCTGTTCAATTTCCATTAACAAACTGGCAGCAGAGAATATGATTTGGAAAGACTGCAAGAGCTTGTCTGGATCATTCCATGCATGGTTCGTTACACAGTATGGCTGGTAAAGGCTTACGCATTCAGTATTATTCAGGCCCTGTAACTGTAGTTAAAACCGGTGTGTTTCTTTCTCCAGTTTTCTGTCAGCCTCTGTGACAGCTGTGTTTTATCTCTTCAACAGGCTGAAACAGCAGCTGCAGCTGAATGTACTGAAGGCCAATCCAGAGAACGTGCTGTAGTTTTACTGGTTGAATAATGTAGCATTGGCATAAGCCTCATTTAGGGGAGGGGAACATCTGCAGTTTCCACAGAACTCTATGTATTATCTAGAGTGTAGCAGTGGGAATCAGATATGAAAGACAACCAGGGATCTGATAATCATCTTGAACAAATGCACCAGACTACAGTGCACCTACTGTCCCAGTGATATCTTGTAGCCTGTTCCCTGATCCAGACTTCAGGCCTCCACAACAATATGTCTCAGCCACATTTACTGATCATTATTGGATCTGTGGTGAAAGCATATCTTTATTTACCAACACATTGGACAGGGTGCTGTGTTTTTGGTCAACTAAATATCTCCATTGTTGTAATGCATAAAACCAACTCCTCCATTCCAAGCAGATTAAGACGGGTTTGAAGTAGCATTTCACAATTTAATAACGTCCCAATTTAGTCAAGACGATCCTCGAAACTTGAAAAGTTTTTGGCGCGGGTTAATTCCTTGGTATGGGGCATCAGAAAATGGCCATGATTTAGATCAATTAGGATATCATTTAGAATCTTTGGTAAATTTAACCACTTCAGGATTTTCAATAATCAGACCGGAATTGCTAGCAGCTCGCCTCACGGCTATACAGAATAGGGTAGAACTTGACATGTTGTTAGCATGATTGTGGGGAGTATGCCAAATTATAGGTGACCATTGCTGTACATTCATATCCTGGTGTGAGGGTAACTTGAATATTGCAGTGGAACATCTGAAAGAGCTCAGCGATGATCTCGCAAACGAACACCAACCAGACAACAATTGGAATCTGTTGGATGGGTTCAGTCATTATTTGGAGTTATGGGAGCTACAATATTTCATTGGTTGATTTATGGCTTAGTTATCGTATTTACAATAATACTTATGATAACTTGTGTTAACTTCTTAAAGTATAGAGGGCAGTATTTTCACGGCGGATGAAAAACATACCCAAATTAAACTGGTTACTACTCTGGCCCAGAAACTAGAATATGCATATTATTAGCAGATTTGGATAGAAAACAATGGAACATTTGGACTTTTCGTCTCTGGTACTGCGCTCGCACGTTATGCCTTTGGATAGTGCTCTGTACACACGAACAAAACGGAGGTATTTGGACATAAATATGGATTATTTCAAACAAAAACAACATTTCTTGTGGAAGTAGCAGTCCTGGGAGTGCATTCTGACGAAGATCAGCAAAGGTAAGAGAATATTTATAATACTAATTCTGAGTTTAGGTGAACCCGAACTTGGCGTGTGTCTGTATAGCTTGCTGTGATGGCGAGCTATGTACTCAGAATATTGAAAAATGTGCTTTCTCCGTAAAGCTATTTTGAAATCTGACACAGCGGTTGCATCTAGGAGTAGTCTATCTATAATTCTTAATATAATTGTTATATATTTTGTCAACGTTTATGATGAGTATTTTTGTAAATTGATGTGCACATTCACCGGCAGTTTTGGTGGGAATACATTTTCTGAACATCACGCGCCAATGTAAAATGCTGTTTTTGGATATAAATATGAACTTTATCGAACAAAACATACATGTATTGTGTAACATAATGTCCTAGGAGTGTCATCTGATTAAGATTGTCAAAGGTTAGTGCTTCATTTAGCTGTGTTTTGGGTTTTTGTGACATATATCCTTGCTTGGAAAATGGCTGTGTGGTTATTTTTCTCTATGTACTCTCCTAACATAATCTAATGTTTTGCTTTTGCTGTAAAGCCTTTTTGAAATTGGACAATGTGGTTACATTAAGGAGAAGTGTATCTTTAAAATGGTGTAAAATAGTCGTATGTTTGAGAAATTGAAATTATTATATTTTTGCTGTTTTGTATTTCGCACCATGCTATTTCACTGGCTGTTGAATAGTGTGGGACGGTCACGTCCCACCTAGGCCAGAGAAGTTTTAAGAAATTGTGCAGCAAAGCCGTTGAGACTATTCTTGCCATGCCATTACTGACCCCTGAAGGAGACACCTCAGAACTCTATTTACCTGATTTATTTCCTATGTCTTATTACATGTCTGATGAAGACTATGATAATTCATAATACCAAGGTAAAACCATTCAGTTAATGGTGCAGCCTGTCCATAGGCCATGATCACGATGGGGGTTATGTGAATGGTGCTCCCAAGGTAGAGTTAAGGGCCTGCTGTCATGGTGACCCTGTGGCAATATGGACAGTCTCAACGAAGCGATTGCCGTGTGTGTGGTGATAAAGTAGGTACTGATGTTTAAATGCATATGTTCTTTTCCCCCTTCTGAGAATGGATTGCACTATGTGAAGTGATGTAACTCAATAACAACGGCGGGCATTTACAATGGTAATATACGAAGTATGAGAAAATCTTTCCTTTTACCTCATGTTAATGTGTGTTTAATGAAAATGCTTGTAAATCATTTTCTATTAGGTTGAGACTTAGTCTCAAAAGGGAGGAAATGTCATGGACAATTACATAATTTGTCATGTTATCCCATGTTTTACTGCTTATAGAATAGTCTCTTGTTATATGCTAGTGTTTTTTTTAACCTGATACAAACGTGTCTTTGTGTGACTTAGTCACAAGACTGGGTGTATAGCTAAGATCCGTTAGGTGCGACCGCAGCATGTGAGATATCCCGTGAGTTCACTATCTGCAGAAAGTCAGCTGTGTGGAACCTTGCAGGAAGGAGCACATTATAGTGTGAACTGTAACGAAACACAGTTATACGGTTGAGCCATCGTGATATCAACCTCGGTCTATCTTAATCTGCACAGACAAACCAATTGCCATTTACACTATGTTCTGCCCCTGTTTCCACACATCTGCTAAACTGCCACCTAGACAAAACAGGTTGTGCTTTTTCTATAAAAGCAGAGACCCGGCTATGTTTGTTAAGTTTTCAACTCTGAACCATTCTTGGTAATGGTTGATTGCTTCATTTTTGCAAATCTTATAATACAGTTGTTGTAAGAGGAATCTACAGTCTCTCTCTTCCTATAGAATTGCTACCACATTACTCATCAGTCCAGAGTAGACCAGCCCTCATTGATGGGACCGGGCCGGCTGCAGTCAAAGGTTATTTATCTTTAATAGCATTTATTGAGTAGTTGACCATTGGAATTGAGTGTTTAACCCAACCACATAAATATCAATACATCACAGCAGGACTGTGGTCAGGGTCCTCTCAGATTGAACCTCTCTTCCCAGGGACAACACTATTGATCTTTGTTTAAGGGTAGTGTTTCACCAGTGAGCTTGTATGGAGCAAGGCCCACATGTCCTTAAAATTAGAGTAATTCACCAGACCTTTCACTTAGCTTTCAAAAGATGCTGATGATGCTGAACCACAAAACCACATGTTGTCCCTGGGCAGGCAATCAAACTGAATCAAATGGACCTTGAAGCTGTGGATCAAATCATAATGTCACTTGACATTTGAGTGGATAGCTTTCTTTGCCATGTGAAATATTGTAATCTCATTGGCCACTCATTGCATAGTGACTTAGTGGTGATAACTTGATTGGGCTGGGATATGTATCCCTCTGCTCTGCAGACCTCTCCAGCCATCTCCTAACCACAGTCATGGCCAATCTACAGACTCCTGTATTTTACATGACCAGATGAAAAATGCATTTCTACACTTGGGACTGAGTATCAATTAAGACATGCAGAGATACTTTGTTTAGTGATGAGCGAGTTAGAGTAGGAAATGGCCCTGTCTTCCTCTCCCTCCCCTCTGGTGTCACATCAATAGATGTCCCCATTACAGAGAAGACACACTGAGAGACACATGACTGAAACCTCTAGGAGTCAGCTGTAGTATTCACAAGACTCTTACGTGGGTGGCAGGAGATAGTTGAGTGGTAAAAAGCATTACATGACATGAACCAGAACAACATGATCTATTTCAGTGATAAATAGACAGTTTTTCTCATTAGACATATGCAAGAACTATGTCTATGTCTCTACTTCTCATTAAATGTCGACCTCAGTGTGAGGGATCAGGGATGTCATAAAGGAATTGAAACAGGGCTTAGTCTATTTTTGCTTTCACCAATATCAGCCTGGGTGACCACTCTATCCTGTATGTACCACACACACAACATGCTCAACCCTCAGGAGAGTTGAGTAAGAAAGGGGTATTCTCAACCTGGTCTCAGAGCATTTCGTATTATTCTGTTCGTAAATCCGAGACATACTTTAGTATGATATATTACGTTTCTTATTGTATATTCATTTGTGGAGGTCCATCACCCATTATGTATGATATGTTACAAATTACAATTCGCATGACATTATAGAGGTTAGGGTTAAGGTTAGGGTTAGGGGAAGGGTTAGCTAAAAGGGTTAAGGTTAGGGTTAGGGGAAGGGTTAGCTAACATTCTAAGTAGTTTCAAAGTAGCTAAAAAGTAGTAAGTAGTTGAAAAGCTGCTAATTAGCTAAAATACTAAAGTTGTCTGTGATGAAATTTGAACTCGCAACCTTTTGGTTGCTAGACTTCACATTATACTTCCACCCATCCACCATGACCAGCCACCCTACTTTTATTTTTGCCTTAAGTAACCATCTGTCTTATGTAACCACACCAAATGTAACATATCATACTAATTTGAGTGTCCTGGATTTACATTTACTACGTTACGTCTAGTCTATGAGACCAGGCTGGTATTCTAGACACACAAACAGGTCCGCAGGCTGTGACACAGACATATCATCACTCCCCAGTGGTAACTGGTCTGCTACTATTACTACTGCAGCATTCATCAGCCTGTCATCTCAGCTAGCACCAACGCCTTCTGCAGATATTAATTACCTAGAGCTGAGATCTATCTCTCTATAGATCTGTCTCCTTCTCAACGCTTATCCCATCACATTTTTCACACCCCATTATAAGAGGACAAAATGATTGCGCATACCATGAAGATGAGCGCAAATGGAAATATCTGAAATATCTCAATTGCGACAGCTGTTGAAATTTGCTGAAAAAAAGGTAAACGTTTCGGTCATACTTGTGCAGTAACGGTTATAAAAGAGTATAGCTGCATTCACATATTGGAATTTGTTTAATATGGAATGCAAAATATTTTCTGAAAAGTACCTTTTTTCCATAGACTAATGATTTCAAATAGCATTTTCAAATCGGCTTAACGTTACTGTGAAAGGGATTTATCATTCACATTCAGACCTGCTGTTCCACAACATCATTAGCTCTGTATAACTAATGGGACACCATACGTTATGATGACTTTATAGGCCCCTATTGTTGCTTTGATGAGCATAACAATTTCACGGGCGCAATGTGAAAGCATTTCATACTGCCATAATGTTTGATATCAATTAGAGAGAATGTAATATCCTGGCATAAAACTATGACACAATACCTACAGCACTGAATGACTTAAACATGTGGTTGCCTTCTGCACCCCCACAGATGCAACCCCATGCTTCAACAGAGTCTGAAAAGCCATGCTTTGAAGATTTGTTGAGAGTGTTCTTTGCTTAGTGCGTGAGGATAAAGCCCTGATTGTTGGGCTCACTTGTCTGAGTATGAGGGGGAATTATCATGTGCTGCTGGAGCCAGAGAGAGCTGCTCAACTGGAGACCCTTGCAGTGTCTGCTCCCATGCAGGATGCGTATGGGTGAGAGTCATTTTATGAGCACAGATTTTGTTTATTGTTGGGTGATGCTTTACAAAACCAGTCTGTTTCACCGTCAATAGAATATTAGGAAAGACTTGTATTTTGAGCAAGGTTTATTATTCAAATTGTATGTATTGTCTATTATTCAGTGAGTAGGCGTTAATACAATTCTATTGTTAATACATACCTGTGATTTTTCCGAATATCCAGTAGGGGATGGTTATTTTGCTATTTCAATGGATCGCCACTCAGTAGCGTGTACTGTACTCAGACTAATTGCTTATGAGGTGGTCTCACTCGTATCTGACCCAAAAGAAATATAATATTTCTACACCCCTTTACTGTTGGATCTACGTTCACTTTTCTCGTGGTCTGTTTGTTCTGAGTCTCCGGAGCATGGCTGCTATTCTCCTATTTCTTTGGGAATGATTGAGCGGCTTGAATCTTTAAAGTTCACCCGCTTCCTCAATAACCAGTGTTCTGTGCTGCCAGTCTAATGGAGATCACATGGTCTGTATAGGCACTAACAGTGAAGTGTGAATGTGTGTGGGATAGTTGAATAGAATTCCACATCACCCACTGCTTCATTATTGGTTACTATTCTGAAGAGGGCTTTTTTCCACACAGTTCTGTATAATCAATGGGACAATGTGAAATTAGCGCATTAAAGGCTGTACTTTAAAACCTATTCATATATCCAACAATACATTTCAACCCTACAGGGACAGAGTCTAATCACACATGGTGAGCAGCAACATTACTGCATTAGCTTCCCTTTCCATGGTTGTTTGGGATACACAAAGGCCATGGCTCATTGTGATTGGCGATGCACTGGACACAGGTCACATGTATAATTGGTCCATTAGAGGCCTGGTAAAAGCTTTCATCACTCCCCCACTGTGGTCCCCATCTGCCCCCCCTCTCCCTGTTCTAACACAGTGTAATGTGGGGGTTATTACCATGGCAGTGCCAGCTCTCAGACAGTCCAAACAAAGACACAACGGGCCATTTAGAAATACTGATGAACTATTTCCTAAGTGGACTGGATGTGATTGGACAAACTGGGCCTTGGGCTCAGGCAAGTAGCAACAGTTAGCTGTTATGTCATATGTATGATATATGAATCATACTCTTGTCTTAATATGAAAATGGCCGATTTTCTGTCAGGAGCCATGTCAGTTACAGTCCTAAAGTCTTTCAGGCATGAAATGAGTTGCCAATTTGTTGGAAGGGTTTCATTACTGTTGTGTTGGACATGTACTGTAACCGATCATTGCCATCTACTGTATTAGAGAGAAGGGGGGAGAGACAGAGGGGGAGTTTGAGGGGCATGGGGGTGGCACTCTATTTGCCAGGCACATCAGAGGCATGTTAGAATGCATTATTCTTCTGCAAGCCTGTCATAGTTCATTCTTTTGCGGAGACAAAAGATTTTGGCTTAATGCTGTGTTGTTTTTTTCCCCTTCTCTTGGTGTTGTCACATGAAAGACCGCAGTGGGGTGAGAAACAATGGGCCCGACAGCCCTCTGCTATCTGACAGCTCTGTAAATGTCTATTAACACAATACTTCTCCTATGTAATTACATCGCTGAAATGACAGCCCTTGTGATTTTTCAGCCTGACATGTGCAAGCCGCATTGACTAGTGATGAGAGCTATAGGCATAAAGAGCTCTGCGGCTGAACCAAAAGCCACTGGAGGATTTCTACCTCTATTCCTCAAACCTTACTACACCGGACCACATTGTCTCAGACACATTTGTATTGCACATTGGGTGAATCAGAATGGAGTAATTGATAGGGAGGAGACCTGTGTGAGGGTGTCCTGGTGTGTGTGGTCGTGTGGTTCTGTGTTGTGACCTCACCTTGGTAACGCAGCAGCAGCAGGGAGCCGGAGCGAGGCTGCTGGTCACTGCGGTAACGGATGGAGATCTGATTGCTCCAGCTGCGCACCACCAGACCCCTCATCAGGACGGTCTCGTTGGCAAGGATGGAGGACTCCCGTCCCCCCATGTCCTCCACCGTCATCACCTCCCCCTCCAACAGGCTCACGTTCAGCACCTGCAAACGCACACACCACACAGGTCAGTCCAATGTTGCATTTGTTTCCATTGCGTGATGTGTCCAAACAGCCTGGTAAAATGTGTAATTTGTTTCTTTGTTTCTCAAGCTACAGCTGTCGGCAGTCCAGGAGACAAACTAGTTAACGCTCATTACCACACAGCAGAATGGGACACTGCATGAATGGTTCATGTCTAGCTTGAGATGTAGATGAGGTTTAATACAAGATATCATCAGAAACACTGCCACCTATATCCTCTTCATTCCCAAGAACTGCTGCATTAGGACTGAGGGTCTGGACCATATTCCACCCCATAATCCGGTCCCTCTTCCCACCTAGCCTGCCTCCCTCCCACTTTGTACATCACTGCAGGCGAATGTGCCCCAGAAACCATCCCTCGACCCTGACTGGCCATTTGTGTGGTCACGGTTCACATCAGATGGGATTTTAATTCAATTGACACCCCCATCATTCCTGTCTCAGAGCCATTCTCTTAATGTTTGCTTTGAAAAATGGGCCACTTGAGATATGCCTCCTTCTGTTCAATTTCCATTAACAAACTGGCAGCACAATGTATTTTATCAGAGAATATGATTTGGAAAGACTGCAGAGCTTGTCTGGATCATTCCATGCATGGTTCGTTACACAGTAGGGCTGGTAAAGGCTTACGCATTCAGTATTATTCAGGCCCTGTAACTGTAATTAAAACCGGTGTGTTTCTTTCTCCAGTTTTCTGTCAGCCTCTGTGACAGCTGTGTTTTATCTCTTCAACAGGCTGAAACAGCAGCTGCAGCTGAATGTACTGAAGGCCACTCCAGAGAATGTGCTGTAGTTTTACTGGTTGAATAATGTAGCATTGGCATAAGCCTCATTTAGGGGAGGGGAACATCTGCAGATTCCACAGAACTCTATGTATTATCTAGAGTGTAGCAGTGGGAATCAGATATGAAAGACAACCAGGGATCTGATAATCATCTTGAACAAATGCACCAGACTACAGTGCACCTACTGTCCCAGTGATATCTTGTAGCCTGTCCCCTGATCCAGACTTTAGGCCTGGAGTGTGGTGTGGGTGTGGGAGCGTGCTGTGGCCTTCGGATAGGCTGCTCTCCCAGGGGGAATGAGAGTGTCACTGAGGCAGACCGAGGGAGCTCAGAGTGCGATGCGGAGGATCACCAGGCGAGTCACTGGCACCAGAATGAATTTGGTCTCACTGACATCCTGTCACTCGGTTGAGGGGATGCCAACGATGGGTGTGAGGGGGTTTACTCCCGCTCTCACAGACAGAGCTGAAATGCGACTGTCTGTTACTCTGTCTCCCTCAGACATCAGCCAAGACTGAGGTCAAACTCCTTTTGTTCTTACCCAGAATTCTACACAAAAATAAAGCTTTCCCAGGTCATCAAACTATTTAAAAATAATAATAATTGTAAGCCTCATCTAGTTGATGCCCACAATCAAATACTGTACAGAAAACAGGTGTAAATTGAAACGGTTTAGTCTTTTATGAATCTTTACATAACCAAAACAATTTAATATTGTGCTGACAATCACACCTCTCGTGAATAATGTGGAGATTGAAAATAACACCAGACTTGATCAAGCCATCACTATTCTATGCATTTACCCCCAAAACTGGCATGTGATCTCCATGGGGCCAATTCTGTCCCAAGTTAAGCGTGTGTAAATGGAATTTAATTCCCTTTTTATGCACCTTTCTCTCTATTCTTTTTGGATGGAAATCAGATAGGCCGTACTCTGACCTTGACTTAATTCCATCACCTTTATGCGTGATGAAACGACAGATAAAGCTGAGTAACCTGTCGGCTCTAAGTGGAACAACTGACAACTTTATTTTTTCAGATAGAAATAACACCATTCTCTATGCATTGTAAATTAGAAATTGATAAGAATTATTGATAAGAGCTGGGTAAACGAGTAAGACATTTGTATAGGGGGATTGTAAATATAAATGACAATTGTTTTAGATCTATTTTACCTTGTGATCACTGGAAACAAATTTGAAACCAGTCACATGGCTGCAAACTGAAGCATATCAACAAATCATCTTTTCCACAGTGAAGCTTATGAAAAACTGGCTTTACAACTTGCGAACATGAAATGTGGAGACACAAGCTATAGGCTTCTTTAGCCATGCGCAAATGACAAGATAGGGCCAAACCTACGAGTTGATTTATGATTTCTAGAATGTTTTAATTATATAATATGACTTTTCACTGTATTTTTTACAATGTGTATCGTGTTAAATATTAGCCACTATCAGTAGCCACTGTCTGTTATACCAACATACATTTATAACTGTCACTTTAGTAGTTTCCTTACACTTTCCTCTGTCATGTTTGTGTGGTTGATCCTGAGGATCGCTAGCAATACTGAATCATATTATGCTAGCATATTACAAATTGTGCAATCATTTGGAACATGTAGCCTATTTGAAACATTATGGAACGCGGACCATATGTAGCAGGTTAAACCTTCACGACGACTGCACCATTGTCATCACAGTTACATAATTAGTGAGAATTATTAGGGTAGATTTATAGGACTACTGGTTGATCCTATATTCCCCTATTGCATGTGACAGCATCCTTTTTTATCTACCAATTGGTGCTGAAAAGGAGACGAGTATGAGTGTATATAATTGATCCCTATTATGAACCCATTCTATCTGTATATTCAGTGAGTCTGTCGACATACAGTGAGGGAAAAAAGTATTTGATCCCCTGCTGATTTTGTACGTTTGCCCACTGACAAAGAAATGATCAGTCTATAATTTTAATGGAGACCTCGGGCCGAGGAGCGTCCCTGGAGACCTCGGGCTGAGGAGCGTCGCTGGAGAGACTGTGGACTGTGGGCCGTCCGGACTGTGGGCCGTCTCTGCAGGCTCCGGACTGTGGGCCGTCTCTGCAGGCTCCGGACTGTGGGCCGTCTCTGCAGGCTCCGGACTGTGGGCCGTCTCTGCAGGCTCCGGACTGTGGGCCGTCTCTGCAGGCTCCGGACTGTAGGACATCGCCGGAAGCACTGGACGGGGAACTGTCGCCGGAAGCTCTGGACGGGGAACTGTCGCTGGAAGCTCTGGACGGGGAACTGTCGCTGGAAGCTCTGGACGGGGAACTGTTGCCGGAAGCTCTGGACGGGGAACTGTCGCCGGAAGCTCTGGACGAGGAACTGTCGCCGGAAGCTCTGGACTGGGACTGCGCACTGAAGGCCTGATCCGTGGGGCTGGCTTAGGAGGCGCCAGACTAGTAACCCGCACCACAGGGCTAGTGCGAGGAGCAGGAACAGGACGTACTGGACTGGGCAGGCGTACTAGAGGCCTGATGGGTGGGGCTGGCTTTGGAGGCGCCAGAACAGTAACACGCACCACAGGGCTAGTGCGAGGAGCAGGAACAGGATACACTGGGTCTTGAAGACGCACTGGAGGTCTGGAGCGCACAGCCTGCACAACCCGTCCTGGCTGAGTTGTCACTGTAGCCCTGCACGGGCGGAGTGCTGGCACAGGGCGAACTGGGCTGTGCTGAGGAATGATGGCTGCCGTGCGTAGAGCAGGCGCAGGGTAGTCTGGGCCTAGGAGACGCACTGGTGGCCAGATATGCTGAGCAGGCATACTCCTTCCTGGCTGGATGCCCGCTCTAGCACGGCATTTGCGGGGGGCTGGTATCAACCGGATGGGCGAGACCGTGCGCACTTCCGCATAGCACGGTGCTCTCCACGCCAAACACTCCCCATAATAAGCACAGGGAGTTGGCTCAGGGTTCACCCCTGGCCCAGCCAAACTACCCGCAAAATTATTTTTGGGGCTGCCTCCTCTCCTCCTGAAATGGAGGATATAATGCCTCATACCTCCGTTGTTCCCTCTTGGCTTCCTCCAGCTCCTCCTTCGGGCGCTGGTACTCCCCAGCCTGGCTCCAGGGTCCCTTTCCATCGAGGATCTCCTCCCATGTCCATGACTCCAAGTAGCTCTCCTGCTGGTCCTTCCTCCGCTGCTTGGTCCTTCTTTGTCCAGTGTCTTATTTCACAATTCATAAATATAATACTTACAAAAAAGGAAATGCTTACACTGTTGAGGTCTGTGAGTGTGGATTTTTAAACGTGACAAAAAATGTTGGAGATTCAGGGGGAGATTTTGTATTTAAAGATGAGTGCATAAAAACATTATACGATTTAGTTGACATCCTGCCCACTATCAACTAAGCCACTCCATAAGAACCTGAAATAATATGAGGAAAAGTCACATTTTATCTCAGGGATAATCCCTTTTATCTGCAGGCCAAAGTAAGCTGTTTGTTATTCGAGACAGGACACACATGGAAATGGGTGGCTTAAAAAAATTACAATTAAAATTCCGTATTGTATTGATAATCCTCAGTCTAGTTGCAGGGCACTTGAGGGTTGACATGGCTTCTCAATCCCATATGAAAGGTCAAAGGAGCACAGAGCTGGATTACCCATGGAGGAGAAGTGTTACACAACACAGAGCTGGATTACCCATGGAGGAGAAGTGTTACACAACACAGAGCAGCAATTCCTCCCAAAGGGGACTCAATGTGTGTGTAAGCAGATCTGCCCAGGAAATCCAGCTCTGCTCATCCTAATGACTACATCCTTGAAGGACTGAAGACTGGAACGAGTGTTGCTCATCTCTTCCTCATTCATTGTGATTTGAGAATGTTCTTGCTGTGGCTGACATTTCACTTTATCTCCACAAGGATGTGGAACCACTGAGATATGCAGGAACCTTGAGAGACAAAGGGAGGGGAACAAAGAAATTACATTGAAGTTTAAAGCTCTCTATTTTTCTAAGTGGCCCGGTGTCCATTTATTCAGAGGCAGGTCTTCAGACAGGGGGAAAAACAGTGCTATGGCATTGTAAGAGTTGTGTGCAATATGTGATAACAATATTCATGCTCTGAGGGGTAGGTTATGTGAGCATGTGCACATACAGTGATGTCTGAAATTATTGACACCCTTGATAAAGATTAGCAATAATGACTGTATAAAAGACATAATTCAAATACTGAGCTATATCTTATGCTAATTTTTTTGGGGGAAATTATATTATTTTATACTAATAGAATTGTTCAGGGAAAGAGATTTTGTTTAACAAGTAATATATATAGATTTTTTTTAAAGGTAGGGGTCAAAATTATTGAGACCACTAAAGATTCTCATGACTAAAGTAGTCAAAAGTGTAGTATTCGGTCCCGTATTCCTAGCACACATTGACTACGTCACGCTTGTCACTTTACAAACTGCTGGATGCATTTACAGTTCGTTTTGGTTGTGTTTTAGATGATTTTGTGCCCAATAGAAATTCTTTATTTCATACAGTCATTAATGCACATCTTTATCAAGGGTGTTAATAATTTCGAACCCCACTGTACAACATAGTGAACGCTTACAGTAACATACTGTACATTGTAATAGAATCTGGGATGTATGAGTGTTTAGAAGTGATAGGTCTAAGGCTGTTCACATGGAAACAGGGGATAAACTAGAGCATAGTCTTCTGACCTGTGCCATCACTCCGTGTACATGTATATGACAGCCACCTGAGGGACAGGCGAGCAGGCAGCAGGAATTTGTACTGGAAAATAGTATGGGTCCTCGGGGTCCTGTCATCCGTCATCCACCCTGAGACCTGTCACTACAGCCAGGAAAAGCTGTCCTGGCTCAATTATGAAGCATTGTCTATGTCTGGAGACATCAGGCCCTGTTATCTCTAGCAGCACTGCAGCCAGGGGACCACAGGGAGCGGAACTCAGATTATACACACACAGTACAGTGTACTGCTACTACAGGATCATAATGAGACCTGGCTTATACCCCTTAAGCTTTCAACAAAATGGATCCCATTGGGACAATAGCCCAGGGTAGCTGGGTCCAAGTAAACAAAAACAGTGGCAAGCTTCTGGGTTTCTGTAGTTTTGCACCAAGAGGTATTGTTCCATTTTTGGGTCCTGTTGAGACTTGAAGTTGTTATTTTTTGGGGGTTGTGTGTACTTAGTGATGGCAGCCCACAGTATATGCATCTGTGATGGGCTTACAGGCGCTAGGCCGGAAAATACAATGTCAAAATAATTCTTCAGAAATGATGAAAATGTTCATCTGGCTTATAATTGAGAGGAAATAACTATAACTGGAGTCAAATAGACTTCAATGAAAATAAGTAATGATTGGGTCGTGGTGTGGAAATTGGCTTGGATGGTTTCCAGATGACTGAGACAGACAGACAGACAGACAGACAGACAGACAGACAGACAGACAGACAGACAGACAGACAGACAGACAGACAGACAGACAGACAGACAGACAGACATTTCAATAGTCATTTCAATAACACCAGGTGCAGTAGGGAGATCTCCCCTCAATGATTGCCCAGCCTCTTTCAGAGCCAAAAATACATTACACAATCATTTCAATCTACATACCCACCAATATGTTTCACCAGTGAATCATAAAACAATCTCCATGCTTCCCTGACAGACAACACAAACTGATTCTATCAACAGACCCTGATCCACTGGGCGCTAAACGAACAGTAGCCTATAAACCTAAAAGCACAGCACAATATTTGAATGAGTGAGGAACCTGCAAGCATGACTAGCTATTCTCCAAACCAAACAAGCCTTCATGGTGCAGTCCATTCTTGTGCAGTCCATTCTTTCCATTAAACACAAGTGTGTACTATGTTCCAAAACAAATATGCAGGGGAAAAATAAAGAAATAAAGAAGGCAATTTAAAGCATTAAAATGCTGAGCACATAATTCAATGTCCTGTCCTCTGTGTAGGTGCTATTTCAGTTCCATTTATTTTCAGTATTCCGTTAAAATACTTCCAAAGCTCACATCACAATTATGAGTGAACATGGCTTTGTGAAGGGTCATCTCTCTCCTCTAGCCATTGCCTCCTCAATCAAAATATTTTAATGCACAGACCATTTTGCAAGGATAAAGTGCCTACAATAGACCTTGGACAAATCATAGAGTACAGAAACAGCAAATACAATGTGAATGCAGACAACCAGTTGTGACCTAATGTTCATGTTAATACATAATGGACGTAAAGTACGTACAGTATGTTATATTAGAGTACGCAAATCTGACTTTACAGTTTTCACGTATAGCATACATGCTCGTATTGTAATTGTATATGGGTTGATCTGAGGATAAGTGTATTTGCATTAGTAAACCACATATTTTTGTGTTCATGGTCTGTGTTAACCACAGTTCTAAATATTATAAGGACCAGGACCACCCCAATGAAGGTCCAAAGTGTGACAGAATGGAGAGAGTTTTTTATCACGACACGTAGCCAAATAGGGAGTTGACATGCTGTTGTAACTACGACCAGGACAACCCACTGATCTGCACCAAGGGTCAGTTCGGCTATCTGACCTCTGCTTCAATACAGCCAATAAATGTTTTCTTTGATGAAGATAACAGACTACGAATATCAAATACAAAGAGGAGTTTACATCTAGCTCTTATCAGTCCACATATAAATGGTGAGCATCTTCTGTTAGAAATGCAGTGCAATGCTTTTGGCAGGAAAGGCTAGCAAAGATAGCAGAGCACCATTTGCCGTATGTCTGTAGATAAATCAGCCCAAAATATGACTGCATAAACATCAGGGTGTAAAAGCTATAGCACTATCACTCATGGTGTATAAATAATTTTACAACCAAGCGAATGCATTATGGCTAAGATAACATTCACTGGAGACTCTCTGCCTGCTAATTTCACTGTGGAAAATATTTGATGGTATGCTGCTATGAAAATACAAAATGTCTCTGAGGAGCCATTGGCTGGTGCAGGATAGGTCCCTGTGCAAACTAAATGGGTGAGGCCTGATAAATGTAGGTCTTAAGCTACAGAAATAAGCAGTCATTATATTCACCAACAGCAGGGTTGTCATCAAAATGCTGAAACTGCTTACCACCTGCAGATACTGTGTTTCTTCCTGAACCTGACTGGAGAGGAGAATGCTGTATAGTCATAATTGAATGCATTCTGACAGTCTGGGTGGTCTGCTCATCGAACAGTGTCCAAATTGCAAGGTGTCACACACTCACTCACCCACTTACCCACTCACCCATTCTCACTCACTCACTCACTCAGTCACTCACTCACTCAGGCACTCAGTCACTCACTCAGTCACTCACTCACTCACTCACTCAGTCAGTCACTCACTCAGTCACTCACTCACTCACTCACTCACTCAGGCACTCAGTCACTCACTCAGTCAGTCACTCACTCACTCACTCACTCATTCTCACCCACTCACCCATTCTCACCCATTCTCACTCACTCACTCACTCACTCACTCACTCACTCACTCACTGTTATTATTATTTGTGAGCATCTCCAGCAATTTCCAAAAATAGAGGCATAAGCATGAAATGAGAACAGCCTCAATTCATCAGGACATGGACTCTACAAGGTGTTGAAAGTGTTACACAGGAATGCTGGCCCATGTTGACTTCAATGCTTCCCACAGTTCTGTCAAGTTGGCTGGATGTCCTTTGGGAGGTGGACCATTCTTGATTCACACGGGAAACTGTTGAGTATGAAAAACTCAGCAGCGTTTCAGTTCTTGACACACTCAAACCGGTGCGCCTGGTACCTACTACCATACCTCGTTCAAAGGCACTTAAATCTTTTGTCTTGCCCATTCACCCTCTGAATGGCACACACACACAATTCATGTCTCAATTGTCTCAAGGCTTAAAAATCCTTCTTTAACCTGTCTCCTCACCTTTATTTACACTGAGTGAAGTAGATTTAACAGGTGACATCAATAAGGGATCATAGCTTTCACCTGGCCAGTCTATTTCATGTTTTGCACACTGTATATTCACACTAACACCCCCACAGACCATACATTCATTGCCATTATCACAGTGTACATTTACATGCACACTAATACTTCGATATTAAACTGATTATGGCAGAAGGCCGAGTATGGCATTAGTCATGTAAACACCTTACTCTGCTTATCTTAATCTGTGTAAGGTCACAAACATCTGGTTTTCTGAGCAATATTTCAAATGATTAGGACATGTAAACAGCTTCATTCCAGTGGTGTATTTGATCTGTGCCAGGACCGGGTAGCGCAAGCGTCCGTCTTATGCGCAAGTGAAGTGAGTTCGTAAAAACTGATAGTATACATTTTATAAATAGTATTCACATTCAAACGTTATATGTCCGAACTCAGAATCATATAGTCTTCGCTGTGGTAGAATGTTTTGTTTGATTGCCGATCTTCAGCAAACATTTTATCAGAAGTCCCATCAATAGCCTGATTTCAGATGTCTCCATGTAAACAGGATTATTAGTGAAATCTTTCTTCTGCAAAGCATGTAAAAGTTCTAAACAAACTATTATATTAACCTGACTATCCACAATAATCGGATTATTGTGTGCATATAACTGTGCTCATTGTCTGCTTGGTAGGTTGAATAGTCACCTCTTCATTAACAACACATTAATTTCCCTCATTCAGAAAAACAGGTCTGTCTCAAACAACAATGGCTGAATAATTAGCAAAATAACACAAGGTAGAGAAGTAGACTGTAAAGACCAGAGCCAGTGTTATTGCAGTCAATAGCAGAAACATTTACATTTACATTTTTAGTCATTTAGCAGACGCTCTTATCCAGAGCCAAGAGAGGACACAGCAAGGATCAATACATCTGTACAGTAAGCTAGTCATGCAGATCAGTGGTGACCCTGGACAATAGCAACCTTGCCGATTGTTATTGTAGCTCAGAGCCTACAGGTGGCAAATTTGAAATGGTGGAGTTTGAAATGGACTAACTAATGAAACCCAGGATTGGTGAGTGGTTGACAGGACAAACATTAATACATTAACTGAATTTACACTTAGAATGACATCCCCAACATTAAGTACACTCTTAAGGGGCTCCCGAGTGGTGCAGTGGTCTAAGGCACTACATCTCAGTGCAAGAGGCGTCACTACAGTCCCTGGTTTGTATCCAGGCCGTATCACATCCGGCCGTGATTGGGAGTCCCATAGGGCGGCGCACAATTGGCCCAGCGTCGTCCGGGTTTGGCCGGGGTAGGCCGTCATTATAAGAATTTGTTCTTAACTGACTTGCCTAGTTAAATTAAAGGCTATGTTGTCTTGCTGTGGCAGTCTTTTTCAGCAGGGACAGAGGTTAAAGACAGACCATCTGCATATTAAAAAAAATATGGTTGTGGGACATATTAGATTTCCGCTATGAGTAATTGACTTCTGCTTCCAGAGATGCCGCCCAAACATTTCATTAGAATATTTGCAGTAGGGTGCAGTTTTGCATGACTTTAATACATGCATTTGTGATTTCTCTGCTTATTTCCCTGCATTTGCTTCTCCTCGCCCCTCTTCATCACGCCTCATGATGTTCCTGTAGAGCTGACAGAGATGGAGGGCAGAGTATTCTCACAGACACTTTTCTCCTTTTTTTATGACAGCTAGCTAGGTTGGAGGAGCAATTAGTGTCACCTGAAAGCATTCCTCTGGGGAGGGGACGGACCGATGAAAACTCATCTCAGCCCAGGCCTGACACCCTAAAAAGCTCATCAGGACCAGACAACCCTCCTTTATGTCCTACCCAGGGCCGGCCCTGGGTTATAAGCGACACAAACAGGCACTTAGGGCCCCCGGCCGCTAGGGGGCCCTCAACCCACATGGCAAAATGTGTAGAATTGCAGGAAATTAACTTTAATAGTTCTAAAATGTTTTACCCACCAAATCTCGATAAGCCCCCCAAAACGCTAGGGCAGGTCCTGGTCCTGCCACCCTTCCCCCAGGCCCAAGGCACAGGGTGAAAGGTTCTCTTCATCTCATCTCAAGTTCATTAAAACCACCATTGCGCTCAGAGCCTACATTACAGGAGCTGGCTTCGTTCCTCAGTCCCCAGTCAAGGTGGCCTGCTCTACTGTGGGGAGGGGGTGGGTGGGTGGAGGTACAACTGGACCAGGGCTGGAGGGAGAACTGACCGAAACCCTTTTCCCCATCGTGGTGAAACGTGTCCATACGTTATTCAATACTACAAGGTCTCCCTCAGAAGTGGTCAGTGCGGTCAAACGTAGTCGGTAGGCTGTTACTGTGGCTCCTTATGGGACTCTGCATGTGATCTTGTTTTACTAAAGAGGTATCGATGGTGTGTATTTGCAAACGCAGGAGTTCCTGGACTGTTTGTTAGAGAAAAGGCTTAAAAGTTCCTCCAGCTGGAGTCTTGGCGTAACGTATTGCCTGTCTCCCCTATTAATTTGTTAGCTGAATGGGGAGGCGTACATCACTGACAAACACACTGACATTTCCCTCTTCATCTTGCCATGGTTTGTCAGGGTCAATGCCAGATGCATTTAGCTTCCTTTGTCAGAAACAGTGGAATTAAAATGAAAGTGCTGGAATCAATAGAGAAATTCTCTCTGCATGGGAAAGAAGCTACGTGTCAGCTATTGGCAATGTTTATTAACATGACTATTGATCAGAGTCAGAGGAGCAGGGCCCCAGAGGCACCGTCAAACAGCAATCGTTAACCCTTGACTCAGTCTGAGCTGTAAACACTTCTCCATGCCGCATCACATCCAATAACTCAACCGATTGGTGGCAAGCATCACATTTTACAAACAAAATCAAGAGAGAGGACTTGACAGTTCAGTCTAACAAAATATGGTCCCGCTTTAAATAACGTTCAGTTTATAAAGGCTTTATAAATCCTTCATAATGCCTTCATAAGCACAACACAAATGTGATACAAAGCATCTATAACCGTATTTCATTATTTATAAATGTGGCATAACTGTGTGATATAATCACCAATGTCACATGTGACATAACCCACTATGTTGAATATGGTAAACATGTGCTTTATAAAGCTTGACATGTTGTGCTGAAGGACGGCACACGCTCTAAAGTGAAGTCATGTTAGTCCCATTACACCTAATCTCCTTCCCAGACACTTCTGCCCAGATGGTCTGGTGGACCAACACATCAATCTTCATCTCCAGTAGTTAGGGTTGGTTTCAAATACAATTTTAAAGAGAAATTGTGGAAATGGGCAGGATTTAGCCATACTTATGACTTTTGACTGTGTTAACTAGTGACAATGACCAATACTTTACACAGGCCACTCCTAAATCATTTTATGGTCACACCCAGTGGCGGATATAGGTATAGGCGGCATCTTGCTGCGGGCGGCACGGGGCGCCCGCACAGCAAAAAAAATCGGAATGTGACATTTGCGCGATCGGTTTCTATCTCTCATTTGCACATCAATGATATCATGTCACCGTGTGGGACTGTGGGTCAATTAACCTTGTCGGAGTGGGCGCCCTGATTCTAGTTTGTTAGCGAGGCAAGAAGATCTCCCACTCAGAAGTACGAGATGGGGAGGGGGGTGGGGTAGGTTGACCTCAGGTCTCCCCACTGGAAACCCAGGTAGGGGGAGCGGGGGAATCTATCAAATAGCACACCTCTAACTTTGTACAGTACTAATGCAATTAGTAAAATCAGTCACACTAAGAAATGATACCAAATAAACCACAATTCATTCATAATACTGTGAATATATAGTTTCACAGACATATTGTTGCATTTTTTTCTGGTTTGTGTGAAATGGTTAGGAATAATATAAAACCAGTCTGCACACCACCAATTGGTTTAGTCTTGACTCTTGGTTGACAGTGTTGGGGGATGGGTAATGTACTGATGCTCGAGTGCCAAATCAACACAAATTTGCTTCAAATTTGTATATATTTTTATATTTATATAGTTTTAAATGTTATGATTATTTATTTGTGTTGTTCTAAAAGTCTGAATAAAAATAACAGTTAGTGTAGAATGGTGCTTTTATTTTTTTGGCGGTGGGCTGAAGGGGAGGATTCGCCCAGGGAGCCATACAAGCTAGAATCGCCACTGGTCACACCCACTAAGGCCAACTTTCAATGGTTGATATCGCAGGCTTATATGTGCTGTGTTCGCAATAGCCTGGGGACGACGTTACACAAAGAAACACTTACCTTGATGAAAGCACCCAACCTAAAGAAATTGAAAGTGGCTTTCTTCTGGAACCAAGTTACATATTCCTCAGTACACAAACACGCACACAACCACAACGAGCAATACTGTGCGGTGCTGGGCCCAGTCAGGTCTTTGACACATTCAAAAGATCAGCCACAAAATGTTGTTGTCTCAGGTTGGACTACTCCAAATCATCTTGGTTTTGATGTATACAAGCTTTGCAGGTCCATCAAACCATTTAAATACCTCTCACACCCTACAGTAACCTGTGGATCATGACAGAATCTTCAATAACCAGCAGAATGTTATTAACCTATTTATTGACACGTTATGTAGTAACACTTAGTTTGAAGTGAGACACTTTAGGTCATTCATAACACGTCCATAAAGACTATATCGCATGACGCAGTGCTTCATTTAAAGTCAGACACCTTTGGTCATTCATAACAGATACATAAAGGCTTAATGATGTAAACACAAATGTAGTAACACTTATCACTAACAGCTAAAACAAATGAACATTAAAGACATGTTTAAACCATACATTTCCTTTTATCTGTACATTTTTTAAACAAAACAATACATGAAGTTTCAAAAAAGTCCAGCAATGCAATTACATTGAACATTACACAGGGCTGTGCATAGTGTAGCTTGACCATGAGCTGGCGAACAAATGGTTATTGCCTCTGCCTGCTGAAGGAGGTACTGCATGTTGGTTCCAACCTTAAAAGCAGCAAAGAAAGTTTGCAGGTCTGTTAGGAAATACCTTTGTCACACCATCTGGATAAGGTATTTCTGTGCTGCGCCCGAAACTCTAGATGGGGAGATGGGAAACTCCATCCGATTCAAATGATTATATTTCTCTTTCATTTACACATCTCATGACGTGACTATGAGAAGTGGCTGTATCGAGGGGAATTTTTATTTAGCTGAGCCTGCTAGTACCTCCGGGTCACTACATTTCTGGAAGTTTAAATAAAAGTGCCCCATGTAATAGTAGAAATGTGTCAATAACCTGTATTTATTCATGATATATGAAAATAACTAAACATGAACAATTATTCATATGTGTTCCTATTTAAGTGACATTTGCATTACATTTGCGTTTTAAAACATGTTCCAAGGTCAAATAAATGCCCCCAATGCAAATCACTGTATATGGAATACAAATTGGCTGAGAGAGAACTATTCTAGGTGCCACATTAAAAGTATTATAGGGAATACTCAGTAGAATCTATATGGTGTCATTTCATGGGGCTCTGAATAATACGGAGTGTTGCTGGCATTTTACTCCACCGTTTCCATTAGTGGCCACAATGCGAATCACTGTATATGGAATACATAATTATCACATGTGCGCTGACTGCACTACAGAAAACCCACTAACCAAACAACATTGCAGGGTATACCCACTGAATTAAAGGGCACATACACAATAAAATAAAAAATAATAACACACACACTTTAGAGTGTGTGTCATCCTGCAGCACTGCATTT
The DNA here is from genome assembly GCF_901001165.1 of Salmo trutta. NCBI lineage: Eukaryota > Metazoa > Chordata > Actinopteri > Salmoniformes > Salmonidae > Salmo > Salmo trutta. Next base: position 40,123,190 of record NC_042975.1, on the reverse strand, counting down.
TGGGGAAGGTGGAGGTCAGGTCCAATATTGACTATGTACCCAAGAGGGAAAGAGGTTGGCCCATCCTAGAAATGTTTTAAAGTAATATAATATATACAATTTACCAGACACTTTTATCCAAAGCGACTTACAGTCATGCATTAATACATTTTTATGTATGAGTGGTCTTGGGAATCGAACCCACTATCCTGGCGTTGCAATGCTCTACCAAGATGCATAACAGGGTTATAAATGCTTTATGAAGCCTCAATTTAATATGATTTATAAAGCCTTAATTTATTAAGCTGTGCTTATCCCACCCTTTATAAAGCACAGGTTTATGTCATATTTGACATTGGTGGTTATGTCACACAACTATGCCACATTTATAAACCCTATAAAGCATGAAATAATTGTATAGATGATTTGTAACACAATTATGTAGAGTTTATGAAGGCTTTAGGAAGGCTTTATGAAGCCTTTATAAACTGCACTTAACTTAAAGCAGGACCGAAAATAAAGATAGAATATTAAAACAATGCTATGAATGCTTAATTCATCTCCACCAGAAAAAAAATGCTGAGATCAGTATCAGTATGTTATCACATAACAGCAATAAAGGAACATACAGTGCCTTCGGAAAGTATTCAGAACATTGACTTTTTAAACATTTAGTTACGTTACAGCCTTATTCTAAATTATTATTATTATTATTTTAATTCCCACATCAATCTACACACAATATCCCACAATGAGAAGGCAAAAACACATTTTCAGAAATGCTTGCTAATTTATTCAAAATAAAAAACGGAAATATTACATTTACATAAGTATTCAGACCCTTTGCTCAGCACTTTGTTGAAGCACCTTTGGCAGCGATTACAGCATCGAGTCTTCTTAGGTATGACGCTACAAACTTGGCACACCTGTATTTGGGGAGTTTCTTCCATTCTTCTCTGCAGATCCTCTCAAGCTCTGTAAGGTTGGATGGGGAGCGTTGCTGCAAAGCTATTTTAAGGTCTCTCCAGAGATGTTTGATCGGGTTCAAGTATGGGCTCTGGCTGGGCCACTCAAGGACATTCAAAGACTTGTCCCAAAGCCACTCCTGCGTTGTCTTGGCTGTGTGATTAGGGTCGTTGTCCTGTTGGAAGGTGAACCTTCACCCCAGTCTGAGGTCCTGAGGGCTCTGGAGAAGGTTTTCATCAAGGATCTCTCTGTACTTTGCTCCGTTCATCTTTGCCTCAATCCTGACTAGTCTCCCTAACCCTAACCCTGCCGCTGAAAAACATACACTCAGCATGATGCTGCCACCACCGTAGGGATGTTGCCAGGTTTCCTCCAGTAGTGACGCATGGCATTCAGGTCAAAGAGTTCATTCTTGGTTTCATCAGACCAGAGAATCTTGTTTCTCAAGGTCTGAGAGTCTTTAGGTGCCTTTGGCAAACTCCAAGCGGAGGAGTAGCTTCCGTCTGCCCACTCTACCATAAACACCTGAATGGTGGAGTGCTGCAGAGATAGTAGACCTTCTGCAAGGTTCTCCCATCTCCACAGACGAACTCTAGAACTCTGTTAGTGACCATCGGGTTCTTGGTCCCCTCCCTGACCAAGGCCCTTCTCCATCGATTGCTCAGTTTGGCCGGGCGGCCAGCTCTAGAAAGAGTCTTGGTGGTTCCAAACTTCTTCCATTTAAGAATGATGGAGGCCACTGTGTTCTTGTGGACCTTCAACGCTGCAGATATGGTTGGGAACCTTCCCCAGATCTGTGCCTTGACACAATCCTGTCTTGGAGCTCTACGGACAATTCCTTCGACCTCATGGCTTGGTTTTTGCTCCGACATGAACTAACAGTGGGACCTTACATAGACAGGTGTGTGCCTTTCCAAATCATGTCCAAGCTATTGAATTTACCACAGGTGAAGTTGTAGAAACATCTCAATGATGATCAACGGAAACAGGATGCACCTTAGCTCATTTTCGAGTCTCATAGCAAAGGGTCTGAATACTTATGTAAATAAGGTATTTCTGTTAAATAAAAAAAAAGAACATTTGCAAAATCTTCTAAAACCTGTTTTTGCTTTGTCATTATTGAATATTGTGTGCATATTGCTGAGGAAAATGTTTTATTTAATCAATTTTACAATAAGCCTGTAACGTAACAACATTTTGAAAGTCAAGAGGTCTGAATTTTTTCCGAAGGCACTGTATATATCCACAGAAATATGCCATTCAGACCACTTACTCAGCTTTTGACAGCTCAACTCAATTTTCTCACAGATGTATCTAGCATAGCTGAAGGAAAGCCTGATATACCTTAATTTTAATTGGTCCCTGTTTACCAATAATATATCCCTGGGTGTTTGTCAAATCAGGCCAGGAGGAGAGAGAAAGAGAGGAGGAGAGAGACAAATAGTAGAACGAGAGAGGGGAAATAGGGAAAGAGAGATAGAAAGAGAGAAGAAGTAAGAGAGTGAAGAGGAGAGAGAGGAGAAAGAGAGAGGGAGGGAGGGGTGGAAAGATAGCTGTGCGGTGCTGGAGAGTAGGACTAATCGCAGTGTGTTATTGAGATGATATCAGAGTACCTTGACCTCAGAAGCAGCCTGTGTGACAAATCCCCCTCTACTTTCTGCTTTGAATGATGCTGACTCCAACCTCATGGAAAATGGAATCTTTTCCAAACCATGCTTTGTGAAATTGACCACATCCAGTTTCCATGACTCTGAAAAGCTTCAAAGATTCTAAGGTTCATTCCCCTCAAACCCCTTATGCTATCTTTCTCCTCTCTCTCTCCTCTCTGATCCTCTCTCTCCATTCTGTCCATTCGGGCCCTGTATAATCAGAAGGGGGAACAGGAGGTGGCCCATCTGAAGAGAGATTGGAGAGTCGAGAGGAGTGTGTTACAGGAGTGTTCCAGATGGTAACCCCTAAAGAAGGGGCCAGGTAGATGAGTGGGCAGGGGAACAGAATGTATCAGAGAGATCCAGGTGGCCTGGAGAGAGCTGATAGCTAACTGACAGGCATTATTTGATCAGAAACACTCCTTAACGGACTTGAAATAGTTCAGATGCTCTGGCCAACTCTGGAAACTCTTCACCTGTCCCCTAAAAAAACAATTAATCTGAGGTGATGTGGAGAGGTGGAGAAGAACAAGAATAGAAACAAAGGAATGAGTTTCTGTTTTCCAAACTCAACCTATCTGCCGTTTTCTATTTGGATGCTGCTGCATCCAACACGGTAACAAAATGTACTCACTTAATGAGAACTGGTTACTAATGAGTGATCGGTATGGTGAACATTAACTAACCTAAGACAGTGTTACCCAAACCCAGTCCTGGGGCCCACCCCCCTGGGTGCAGGTTATGGTTTTTCCCTAGAACTACACAGCTGATTCAAATAACCAACTCATCGTCAAGCTTTGATTATTTGAATCAGCTGTGTAGTGTTTGGGCAAAAACCAAAACGTGCACCCGGGTGGGGGGTTGGGAAACCCTAACCTAATAGACAGATATACAAAAATGTATAATGTATTCACTGTTGTTAGCTGCAGCAGTGAGGTTGAGCGACCAAGCTAATTGCAGTCAATGTTCCTGATACATATTTCTTCCTCACTTGCCCTCCTTTGCAAGACTCCGAGAGTGTTGAGAGAAGACCCAACACAAAAAAGGTCTCGTCTTGATTATGTGTTGCCTCCCTCCCCCAGACTCGTTGGTGTGTTGGTATATCAGGGGGGCTACTGGGGGGCCGAGAGGTCTCAGGGTGCAGCTCTGTAAGTGTTTAGAAGCTCTACCATCTGTGTCGCTCAATAGGGCTTCGGTGTAATTACGGTGGAGCAATATAAGGAATCCTAATGATAACAAATATTTTTCAGCACATCTCTACTCTGTGGCTTTTGCCTCTCCATCTTCTCCATCCCTTCATTCCGCTCCTCCCTCACCTCTACTGTCCTGTCTGTGAGTCCCTGCAAGGCAACTGGCGCATGGATGAGAGCAGAGCCCCGGAGAGAAGCACGCTCCACAAGGTTTTCCTGCAATTACACTTCAACAGGAGGCTCCCTCCCTCCTACAACTTCAACAGTATGTACTGAGGAACGGCCAGCCGGCTTGCTAGTCTCCCTACTGTTTCACACAGTGGAGGCGTTTCCTCTTTGTTTACTGTCTGTTAGAGGAGAGGAGGCAGAGAGAGTCCAGGAAATCAACTTCTTAGAGGGGTCATTCATGAAACTTTATCGCTGTGGTAAATACTGAATAAAAAACAGCTATTTACATTCTTACGTCTGGCTAGTGGCTAACACCCTGAATATAGCGCAACAATCCAATCATTAACACTTTTAAAAATCAGACCTGGTAAATCTACTGCAGCTGAAACGTTTGATGAATAAACAAGACAATATAATGTATGAGACATAAAAGGTCTGAAGAAAGAACTTGATGGTCTATGGGACACATCTTGAGGATTTATATAGTCTCACACTGATCCAGTTCTGTTATCTTGGTTTGTACACTCCTCGAAAAAAAGGGTTCCAAAACAGTTCTTCAGCTGTCTCCATAGTAGAATCCTTTTTGGTTACAGGTAGAACCCTTTTTAGTTCCAGGTAGAACTATTTTGGGTTCCATGAAGAACTCTCTGGGGAAAAGGTTCTATATGGAACCCAATAGGGTTTTACCTGAAACCAAAAATGATTCTTCAAAGGGTTCTCCTAAGGGGACAGCCAAAGAACCCTTTTAGGTTCTAGATAGCACCTATTTTTCTAAGAGTGTATCAAAGGTGATGAATATGCACTCCAACATCCATGCTTGAGAAATTGTATGATTACCACATTATTCAATTACATTACAACAGTGGCACATTCAATTGGATTACTGATTACAAATTAGACAGCGGTGGATTAATTTGAAAAAACACTGTCGTTGTTACCACTGTCGTTCTAATCTAATTGTATACTACTTGGTTATCACAAAATCCAATCTCTATAATCAAGTAGAAAATTCGTAGATAACATGAGCGGATGTCTCTGCCCCAGTGGATGCAGTGCTTAACTCTAAACTCCAGGAGGACACCCTGAGACACACTGGGCTGATCAGAAAGGCAGAAGCAAAAATCTATTTAATCTGTCCTCCTTTATCTCCAATCATGATGAAAAGGAGATTAGTGTCTGAAAGGATTACATAAATGACTGACACAAATCTGCTCTTAAATTGAAGGGGCCGAGCGAACGCTGATTAAATATTTTATTTTTTCTGGTGTTATTAATTGATATGATCTGAATATGTGCGCTTCTGTTTTGTGGGTGTAAATAAAGAGATTTGTTTTGCGGTTTATGTAATGCATTTTAAAGGAGCTAGGTCAACGTAACATACTGTGTCTGTGTATGCCCAGAGAAGGATATACACTGAGTGTACAAACACGAAGAACACTTCCTGATATTGAGTTGCACCCCCTTTTGCCCTCAGAACAGCCTCAATTAGTCGGGGCATGGACTCTACAAGGTGTCCAAAGCTTTCCATCGGGATGCTGACCATGTTGACTCCAATGCTTCCCACAGTTGTGTCGAGTTGGCTGGATGTCCTTTGGGTGGTGGACCATTCTTGATACACACGGGAAACTGTTGAGCTTAAAAAACTCAGCAGTGTTGCAGTTCTTGACCATACCCCATTCAAAGACATTTAAATATTTTGTCTTACCCATTCACCCTCTGACTGGCACACACACACAATCCATGTCTCAATTTTCTCAAGGCTTCAAAATGATTCTTTAACCTGTCTCCTCCCCTTCATCTACACTGATTGAAGTGGATTTAATAGGTGACATCAATAATGGATGCTAATATTTTGTACATTCAGCGTGTGTCTACTTTTATTGAGAAGAAATGGCCTGTGTCTCCTCGTGGCTTTTAAAGGGAGAGTAAGTTAGTCTAGCATGTAAGGTTATATCATCACCATCAGCCTCAGAAGTACATCTAAACTATATCCACTAAGCAAAGCTTAGGGGCGGCAGGTAGATTAGTGGTTAGAGCATTGGGCCAGTAACAGAAAGGTTGCTGGATCGAATCCCCGAGCTGGTAAAAATCTGTTGTTCTGCCCCTGAACAAGGCAGTTAACCCACTGTTATTAGGCTTACCAGGTTAAATAAAAAAAGTTTTTTTAAAGCTACAGTCTAAATACTGTAGGCACAGCTGCTACAAGATCAAAGATTCATACCTCGGCTATATTCAGGAACATCAACCAAACATTTAGCAGAATGACTATATACATTCACCATCAGCTCTGATCTTGATCTCTCTGCCCTGCCTGTCCATACCAATAACTCCAGGGTGAGATAACTATCTTCTAAAGTTTTAAACGGTGCTGTCTAGTGCAATTGAAGCACTATGAATTCCAAAAAGCTCAGTAGCAATTTGCAAGGACATGGTAGGGAATATCCAGGGGCGCAACTTTCACTGGGGACGGGGGACGGAGGGGTCATGTCCCCCCCACATTCTGAAATAAAAATGTTGTCCCTTCCCTCAATTGCAATGTGATACAAAAAAAGTGTGCTTTAGGACCATGCAGATGCCTCCGAGCGGTCCGGTAGGCTGTTTGGAGTATAAAGTATAATTTAGGACCGCACAGATACCATAGGGCAACCTGTTTGAAGGCTGGCTGGACCAGCACAGGAGAGTTGAACACAGTTCAATGTGTATGTGTTGTGCTCTTTCACCGAGTTGTAAAAGCAAGCAGAGCAGAAACTGGCTACTAATTAGTTGATTGACGTAGATGGCAAGGTAATTGCTGTTTAACTTAACAGAAAAAAACAAGTCTTTATTCGCAGTGCTGAGCTAGTATTGTAACTGACATGTACGTTAGCTAATGTTTCATCCCCTCCCGACTGAGGGGAATTAATAAGCTAGGCTAGCTAGTTGCTACCATAGCCAGGTCAGTTTTAGCCTCTAGTCATCTGTCAGATAGCGATATGAGCTTGCTATTATTACTAACAGCTATCGGTGTTCCTCAAGGTTCCGTTCTAGGACCACTATTGTTTTCACTATATATTTTACCTCTTGGGGATGTCATTCGAAAACATAATGTTAAATTTCACTGCTATGCGGACGACACACAGCTGTACATTTCAATGAAACATGGTGAAGCCCCAAAATTGCTCTCGCTAGAAGCCTGTGTTTCAGACATAAGGAAGTGGATGGCTGCAAATTTTCTACTTTTAAACTCGGACAAAACAGAGATGCTTGTCCTAGGTCCCAAGAAACAAAGAGATCTTCTGTTGAATCTGACAATTAATCTGGATGGTTGTACAGTCGTCTCAAATAAAACTGTGAAGGACCTCGGCGTTACTCTGGACCCTGATCTCTCTTTTGAAGAACATATCAAGACTGCTTCAAGGACAGCTTTTTTCCATCTACGTAACATTGCAAAAATCAGAAACTTTCTGTCCAAAAATGACGCAGAAAAATTAATCCATGCTTTTGTTACTTCTAGGCTCGACTACTGCAATGCTCTACTTTCCGGCTACCCGGATAAAGCACTAAACAAACTTCAGTTAGTGCTAAATACGGCTGCTAGAATCCTGACTAGAACCAAAAAATTTGATCATATTACTCCAGTGCTAGCTTCCCTACACTGGCTTCCTGTTAAGGCAAGGGCTGATTTCAAGGTTTTACTGCTAACCTACAAAGCATTACATGGGCTTGCTCCTACCTATCTTTCCGATTTGGTCCTGCCGTACATACCTACACGTACGCTACGGTCACAAGACGCAGGCCTCCTAATTGTCCCTAGAATTTCTAAGCAAACGGCTGGAGGTAGGGCTTTCTCCTATAGAGCTCCATTTTTATGGAATGGTCTGCCTACCCATGTGAGAGACGCAGACTCAGTCTCAACCTTTAAGTCTTTACTGAAGACTTATCTCTTCAGTAGGTCCTATGATTAAGTATAGTCTGGCCCAGGAGTGTGAAGGTGAACGGAAAGGCTGGAGCAACGAACCGCCCTTGCTGTCTCTGCCTTGTCGGTTCCCCTCTTCCCACTGGGATTCTCTGCCTCTAACCCTTTTACAGGGGCTGAGTCACTGACTTACTGGTGTTCTTCCATGCCGTCCATGGGAGGGGTGCGTCACTTGAGTAGGTTGAGCCACTGACGTGGTCTTCCTGTCTGGGTTGGCGCCCCCCCCTTGGGTTGTGCCGTGGCGGACATCTTTGTGGGCTATACTCGGCCTTGTCTTCGGACGGTAAGTTGGTGGTTGTAGATATCCCTCTAGTGGTGTGGGGGCTGTGCTTTGGCAAAGTGGGTGGGGTTATATCCGGCCTGTTTGGCCCTGTCCGGGGGTATCATCGGATGGGGCCACAGTGTCTTCTGATCCCTCCTGTCTCAGCCTCCAGTATTTATGCTGCAGTAGTTTATGTGTCGGGGGGCTAGGGTCAGTCTGTTACATCTGGAGTATTCTCTTGTCTTATCCGGTGTCCTGTGTGAATGTAAATATGCTCTCTCTAATTCTCTTTCTTTCTTTCTTTCTCTCGGAGGACCTGAGCCCTAGGACTACCTGGCATGATGACTCCTTGCTGTCCCCAGTCCACCTGGCCATGCTGCTGCTCCAGTTTCAACTGTTCTGCCTGCGGCTACGGAACCCTGACCTGTTCACCGGACGTGCTTGTTGCACCCTCGACAATTACTATGATTATTATTATTTGACCATGCTGGTCATTTACGAACATTTTAACATCTTGACTATGTTCTGTTATAATATCCACCCGGCACAGCCAGAAGAGGACTGGCCACCCCTCATAGCCTGGTTCCTCTCTAGGTTTCTTCCTAGGTTTTTGGCCTTTCTCAGGAGTTTTTCCTAGGGAGTTTTTCCCAGCCACCGTGCTTCTTTCACATGCATTGCTTGCTGTTTGGGGTTTTAGGCTGGGTTTCTGTACAGCACTTTGAGATTTCAGCTGATGTACGAAGGGCTATATAAATAAATTTGATTTGATTTGATTTGATTTTTTGTTTTTATGGAAATGTTTTGTCCATTCAGAAGTAAATTAACTTGGCTAGCTTTCGCCAGTTGATGTACCATTCGAGAGACAGCTGGCAAAAAGTTTGCTAACATTAGCTATTATTTTTGCCTCAATCATACTAGACCTGAATAAAATGATGAAACCATCAGTCAAACGATTGAAGATTGATATTCTGCCATTTTTTCAGTGCAATGTGAGTTGTATTAGTCAGTATGGCAATGTAACGTTATTGATCTGTCAATTTCCCTAGCTAATTTCCTACTTTTCACATTGACACAGCAATAAACAGCTCTAACGTTACAGGCGTCACTGTCATGGTGCAGAGTAGAGGTCTGCGAGGGACTGATTTCTTCATCCAGCTCCAGCCCACATCTGTTGGCTTTCTGTCCAACTCTCACCCACTACAGCAAGAACTGGTCCCAAACCCAACTGCAGTCCCGCAATGTTATTTTACGTGTATGTGATGCAGCTCACTTGCCAGCCATGGTCCCAGCAATTTTGCACCCTATAGGCAATATCAAATGTGCAAAAATACATTTAATTAAATTACCAGAGATTCACATGGTCCTTATATTGTATTACTGGGCTATATCAGCCAATATGCTAAATGTAGTTTGAAGAGAGCAGAGTTGGAGAGACTTGCACTTTCTCTTGAGCAATTTATATCGCCTATCTTTTAGGAGTGGGAAAAATTTTTGATGGAGAAATATGGGTGATCAACATTTAGGCCTATTTCTAGGCAATGTAGTAAATATAGCCTAATCATAGACCTATTTAAGAAGTACATTTCTTTGGAAAGATAACTGCCCCGTGCTTCTCTGTCCATGGATAGGCTATAGCCTACTCTATTTAATTGAGACCACATGTGCACCTGATCTCGCAGGTATGGCTACTGAACTGGAAGCATCAAGAATGATGACAGCAACACTGGCTACGTTTTGCATATGCCTATAGGATATAGCCTACCTTTTAGGAAGACGATTTGTCAGGCAGAGACAAATAAATGGGTAATCAATACTTATTGAAAAGGCGCAACACTCGCTCACCATAGTAGCCTAACCTATGTGCCCATTGTGCTTTTTCCTTTTCAACGATGGTTACATTTTTTTATTGTATTTCGGTTCACATTGGTTGAGTGCCCTCCACTTCTTTCCATTATCAATATTTATTTACAGACACTAGTGAACTATAGTCTAATCATATTGAATTTCATTTAATATTCAAGTTAACTGCCAAGTGATTCTTCGCCATGTAGGCAGCCGACTCTATTTCAAATACTAGGCGCATTTGAACTCTCACGAATTCACAAGTGTGTGAATAATGTGAAAGTGATGTGATATGTGGTTTTAATACAATAGGTAATAAATGTGATATGTGGTTTTAATACAATAGGTAGGCTAACGCATACAAAGAAGAAAGAGGACCGTTTACAAATGATCTGTGGGACAACAAAAATATTTTCATCCCACTGTCGATTGGCTGACCCCCAGCTCCTGCCCGTAGCATGAAAAATGCCGTCCGCAGTGCATTGATCTCTGGGCATCTCACGGGAATGCAACACTCTAGTGCAGTCAGTATACAGCACTATGCTCATCATGCCTTAGCAGGATCAGATGGTGACAGGTGTCCCTGCAGGGTCAAATAGCCAGGGAAGACCAGTCTACGGAGCTCAGGTAAATTTTGCAGTATATTAATGTTAGCAATTTATGTTACACGTAGCTCTGAGTTTAGGAGTGACCTTCCACAGATTCTAGACAGATGTTGAACTGAAAACCAACTCCTATTGATCATTAGCTCTAGTCCTCTCATCCTCTACATTGTGTATTTATCTTCAAAATATTCTTATATTAACAATATCAGTGAATGACACAAAGTTCCATCTTGATCTGATGGGTAGATCTACAGTAGCTACAAGACAGCAGTTTAAGCTTAAAGCTACAGTCTGGGACCTGGAAATAATGGTCATTTAAATGATTGAACCATTGATTCTATTATTGGATAATATAATGTATAAATGTACACAAAGGTAATTCTTTGTCATGCCTCATTTTAAGAGGATCAGATGGTGACAGGGGCCTCAGCAGGGTCATGCAGCCAGGGTAGACCAGCCTGTGGCGGAGGTTAGGTGAAGTTTTTCAGATACAACACTTTATTCTCTCTGTCCAGCGAACACTGGACAAGCCAGATGCTATTTTAAGGCAGTCTGACAAACCTCCAAAAATGATTTCCAAACTGTATCAAGGTAGAGGTAGATAGAGGCTTTTCCAAATGATATAAAACATGCAAAACAAAAATGTGAGGAAGACCTTCACACAATCCATAGAACGTACTATATGCCAGTGAAACTGAATTACATGCACTCAGAAATGTAATTCCTCTGCTGGAGGTGTAAAGCACAAAAGGGTACATATTTGCATAGGTTATGGTCTTGTGAAGGCTGGCTGAATTCTGGCAAAGAGTATGTTCTTTTATCTAAGCATGTCTACTGATTCTCCCTTCTACCTGTTTAAGTTTGCTTGGAAATGTTGATACTGGAGACTGTTATGTGAAGAAACTGTGTAGGCATGCATTTATAGCGGATAAAAAAATCCATTGCTGTTAATTGGAAGGTTGGTTATCATCCCACAATGTAAAGTTATGTATCACTAGATATGATTTATTACAAGATTGGGCAACTTTCATAAGGTCTGGATGCCTTATATAGAATACAGTATGACAAAAGGGTGTCTGTATTGAAAACATGCCCAGGGGGAGATACCTATAGAGGATTTGCTGTTTCTGTGTGTTAATGTATATTTGATGTATGTGTTTTTTTTTTGTTTAGTTCTTTTGTTTCTAAACCTTTAACGTGGGAATAAAAAAAATATAACGTGTGAACTGGGAAGGAAATTGCGTTAAGAGAGAATTGAGCTATTGACTAGACTGGTGGGGGTTGGGCGTGCAGGCTGCGCGGGCTGGCTGGTCAGTCTGAAATTTGATTTAGAGGATGTCTTAATAAAGAAAATCAAAAGTCTGTGTATTTCAAGATTTGTTCATTTGTTAGGCTATTGGTTAAAGGTGCAACACAATATTTATAATTGAATTACCTTTGATCTAGTTCAGTCTTATTAATCACTTAAACATATTTAAAAATGATATCTTACGTAGCTTTATGACTGTGGGCATTTTTGCTTACTTTTTATTCTAAATAGAGACAGCATATTCGATTGTGTGAAAATGCAGGAAATTAGCTTTAGATGTCCCAACAAAAAAAAGACCCGCAGACCCCCCGTCAGGTTATGTTCCCCACCACTTCTAAAACCAAAGTGGCACCCCTGGCAATATCAATGCTCATTATAGGTGAAATTACATTAGACCGACAGTGCACTGATTGACAACCAGCTGGAGTGTCTGTGTTGAGAAGATGGTCAGCTCTTCTGAGAACCATTCATATCACAACCAGGCAGGATAACAATGTAGGAAAGGTTTCAAAAAGCCCTGAAATCTAGAGAATCATCACCAGGGGAAATACAGGTAAATAGCTGGTATCTGAATGAACTGGACTGTAACAGTTGTGATAGCAGAGACTGACTGGGGAAATGGGAGTCACTGAGATTATGATACTATTGCACTCTGTGCTGCAGATAGCCTCTTGGCCCACTTATCTATGGGAAACAGCAATAAGAGCAATACACAGTGACCCTCAATGATGAGTGACTATCAGCAGGAAGCCTGCATGCTGCACACACCATTCCTCCTGACAGGCCTGTCAGCCTCCTGCTCAACACTGCTACTTACAGGGATATTCAAGGAAAGAGGGGAGAACCAACGTGGGGGCTTAAAACCACTGCCAAAAGTCCTGTTGCTTAACACATCTTTACTCCTACTTGCCATACTGTTTGCCGTTCAACATAATTACTCGCCCTAGCAGAGCTGGTTAGGCTGTTTTTATGTTATCCAGAGTGTAGGTGATTGCAACTGTGCTGCTGGCAACAATTTAATTACGCTTTTTTTGCCAACGTTACTGACACCGGCCATATTCAATGGGTGTTGAGCGTTCGGAAATTCAGCAGTTATTCTGCGCTCTGGTACACTCAGACGAGAGTGCTCTGAAATCGGAGTAGATGGCCATACTGAATTTAAGAATGCACCAAAAATGGTTACTTGCATAGTGGAGTCATTTGTTAAGACATGTAGCTAGCTAGCTAGCTAAACAATGGACCATAATCGCAACTCATAACGTTACTACCCTGCATGAATATGCAGGTAGCTAACCAACCAGGTTCAATGTTAGCTAGCTAATATTAGAAAAAGAAAAGGATAGCCGCATACTCTAGGAGCTCAGATGCAATAATTTTTTATACCTAATATCCAACATTTCGACAGACAAGCTGTCTTCATCAGGGTATTAGCTAGCTCACAATAGGCTATAATTAGCCAAGCAAATTTCTCTGAGATATGAATAATAAGATCATACAGGAAACATTAGCTAGCGAGCCAGCCAACTAACGTTAGCTAGCTAGCTAACAGTACACTAACTTGAAATTAAAATGCTTTATGTCAAAATTAGAAATGTGTAATATCTGAAAGTGTAGCTAGCTAAACTATCTTACCTGTGGTCTAAAATCGGAGTAGATAGCCAGTTGAAATTACTAGCAACAGTTGTTGCAGTGACATTCTATTGAAATGGATACTTGCATAGTGGAGTCTATTGTAAATACATGTAGCTAGCTAAACAATGAATTATAATCCCAACTCATGAAGTTACTATCCTGCATGAATCTGCAGGTAGCTAACCAACCAGGTTCAATGTTAGCTAGCTAACATTAAGCTTTAAATAGCCAAGAAAATGGCTCTGAGATTCAAATAATAAGATCATACACGTAACGTTAGCTAGCGAGCCAGCCAGCTAAAGTTAGCTAGCTAACAGTACACGTTAACTTGAAATTAAACCAGTTTCTGTCAAATTAGAAACGTTCAATATCTGAAAATGTAGCTGCTAGACTATTTTACCCGTATGCATCATGGATGGACGTGTTTCCTGTCACCGATGATATGGTTGCCCTTAGTTTGAAGATGTAATCCAGAGACAGCTGTTTTCTCCATCTCCTTAGCTATCATACTCGAATTCCACTGATTTCAAAACTAGGTCCTCCAGAAAGTGGAGAGCAACACTTATGCAGTTTAACTACGCAATACATTTTTAAAAAGCTGAGTTAGACAGGATTACCTACACATACTGACCAGCTCAAATAGCCTCACATGTGAATCCTTTGAGAGATGGGTGGGGATAAAGCTTAAAAGGGTGTGAACAATGCTGAATGGGTGTAGACAAAGAAGAGCTCTCCAGTAGGTAGCAAAACATTCAAGGGCCATTTTCTCAAAAGTGAGCTTACAAGTTTATCATCTTTCAAAGCAGAATTACTTTCCCATTGTTCCTCAACTGTAGTGTATGATATACTATTTTCTAGCTCTCTACTTTTATCCAATGTAAAAAAGCTAAATTTCTAATTTTGCTACATAAGACCGAATTGAGCTGGTCAGTCACATATTAGGTCTATGTCTCCTCAAATTTCACGTAGCTGTGGAACAGGAGAATATGTGTGGGGAGTCAAAGAGATTGTGATCACAAAATGACAGAATAGGGTAGGATAGTAAAAGGAGAGGGGGGCCCTACTCTGCCCTTCATAGTCTTGTCAATGTTTCCCATCCAATCAAGGCGGAGGTTATTATTAGTGTGAGTAGCGGGTGCCTGGAGCGGCCGTCCGTCCATCCTGTCTGTCTGGCTAGATCATGGCCGCTAATGACTTTCACGCTCCCTCCATCTCGCCCTCTAATACACTCTGATATACTGTATGAAGTCTGCTTACTTGGTCAGGTCTGGCCCTCAAGTTCACAGTCAGAGTATGTACATATGAGCTTTCGGGGAACTAAACTAATCAAAGTAAAGTGGTGGGGTGGCATCACTTCTCACAAACATCTTCAAGAGTACATCACAACAACAGCAATTTACTCAATCAGTGGCAGGGTGTCCTAGTTGGTGATTAAACTGAAAGACACAGATGATGCATTACGAGAATGCCCTTCAGTAGTTAACTGAGGAGAATCCACATTTCTGGTCAAGAAAATGATCTCATGTACCATCTGACTGTTAATGATTGTAAGCAAGGGGAGCTACGAGTATCAAAGGGTAACATGTTGAGAGCACATAACATTGAAAAATATTCTTTCTCCTTGGATTATAAAAAAGAAAATGAGGGACTAAGATTTATGAGGAAACTCCTGAGGCTCTACTGAACAACATTCTCTATTTCACATACTGTAGGGCATTATCATTGATGTATCCTATAAAATAATATTCATGTTTGCACTTCCCTTTCACTTTTAATGGTCAAAATGTATTTTAGTGAGTGTGTGGTGTGCGCTTGTGTTTTCATACAGTTTACTATGACATATAATTAATGTGTGTGCGCCTATGCATGCGTTTTATTGATTCATCCAAACAGTGAAGATAGTAATTACATCCCTCCTCGAGTAGAATCTATACAGAGAGAGAGAAATATGCACATGGGAGGCACCTCGGAACAGAACCCTTAATAATTGAGCAGAGTACTGTGAGAGAGATGAATACAAACTCATAATAACTGTAATTCTGAAGAAGAGATCCATAAGAGATGCTTCAACCCTGTGTTGCCCCTGGTGGCAGCACCAATATACAATGCATATTCACTCCTTTTTATGAATTAATTCACTTAATAAATGAGAAGTAAATAGAAATTAAAGTGACAGGTGAGAGATTATGTTAAGGATTAGAGATAAACAGAGATACTGAATCTTTAACATAATCTCACACCTGTTACTATTCAAGGATATGCAATGCATGTGCAGTGGGTCAGGCTTGGATATATGTTCTTGTCTACAGAATCCGGTACCTTATCTACTAGAGCTGACATTAACATTCTGGACGACATGCCACTCTGCATGGCACTCTCAGGTGTCATGACTAGACTTTAACATTCATCAGAAGACTGTCATTTATCTAATTAACTGAATATGTTTAATTGTTACCTGATTAAATTAATCAGGTAACAATTAACATTAGGATTTGGGGCACCACGAGAGCGGTTCTTTAAAGAGTTATCATCTCCCGAATTAAACTCTAAAAGGTCTTTACCTATCACATCTATAAACAGTCAACTTATTAATCATAACCTCGTATCATATCACTATTCTGAACAGTCGTATCCTTCTTGCATCTGCAAAAGCCAGAGCCTTACTTATGAATCAGTACTACAGAAATATGTATTTACTAGCTAATTAAATGGGAACACAGGATAAACATACACACTCTGCACTGGTTATTGACTGGAGACTTATTACGCTGAAAACAGTTCCCTAGTGGAATGACAACAACATGGATGCTTGTTAAAAAAGAGATAGAGAGGGAGAGAGAAGGACAGAGACACTTAACAAAGCCACATTCAGAAACTACTCTCACCTACAATAACCATATACTTTGCACACGAACCGCCGTGCGCTTTGAGCAAGAAATCATTAATGTATTTACGTGAAATGCCTGGGTTCACCGGGGATCTCTCAGTGAACAGGGCAGCCTTGGAAAGGGGGTTGGGCCTTTTCGCGGCACGCTTGTAAGGCTCTGATTGTCCGAAATGGTTCCAACAACTCTTCTACTGTTGTCCTTCTTCGTAGTTGTCCGGTATCCGGTGACTTGTTGTGTAGTACTGAACAGAACTACAGAGTTGATTTTCAAATAAAACTTTATTTGTCACATGCGCCGAATACAACGTGTAGACCTTACCATGAAATGCTTATTTACAAGCCCTTAACCAACAGTGCAGTTCAAGAAAGAGTTAAGAAAATATTTTCCAAATAAACGAAAGTAAAAAATTATAAAAAGTAATACAATAAAATAACAATAATGAGGCAATATACAAGGGGTACCGGTACCGAGTCAATGTGCGGGGGTGCAGGTTAGTCGAGGTCATTTGTACATGTAGGTAGGGGTAAAGTGACAATGCATAGATAATAAACAGCGAGTAGCAGCAGTGTAAAAAAACAATGGAGGGGGGTGTCAATGTAAATAATCCGGTGGCCATTTGGTTAATTGTTCAGCAGTCTTATGGCTTGGGTGTTGAAGCTGTTAACTTCTTTGGAATAGGGGGCAGTATTTTCACGGCTGGATAAAAAACGTACCCGATTTAATCTGGTTACTACTCTTGCCCAGAAACTAGAATATGCATATAATTAGTAGATTTGGAAAGAAAACACTCTAAAGTTTCTAAAACTTTTTGAATGGTGTCTGTGAGTATAACAGAACTCATATGGCAGGCCAAAACCTGACAAGATTCCATACAGGAAGTGCCCTGTCTGACAATTTGTTGTCCTTCTGTTGCATCTCTATCGACATTACAGCATCTGTGCTGTAACATGACACTTTCTAAGGCTTCCATTGGCTCTCTAAAACCGCCAGAAAGTGGAATGGGGTGTCTGCTGTCTCTGGGCAAAGTACAGCAGCAGAGTTTGTAAGTGGTCAGCCTGGGGACAGTGAGACTGGAGATGCGCGGTCACGAGAACTCGCCATGTTTTTCTTTCAGTCTTTGAATGAATACAATGTTGCCCGGTTGGAATATTATCACTATTTTACGAGAAAAATTGGATAAAAATAGATTTTAAACAGCGTTTGACATGCTTCTAAGTACGGTAAAGGAATATTTTTAATTCTTTTGTCACGAAATGCGCTTGCGCGTTACCCTTCGGATAGTGACCTGAACGCACAAACAAAACGGGAGGTATTTGGATATAACTATGGATTATTTGGAACCAAAACAAAATTTGTTATTGAAGTAGAAGTCCTGGGAGTGCATTCTGACGAAGAACAGCAAAGGTAATCCAATTTTTCTAATAGTAATTCTGAGTTTAGTGAGCCCCAAACTTGGTGGGTGTCAAATTAGCTAGCCTGTGATGGCCGAGCTATGTACTCAGAATATTGCAAAATGTGCTTTTGCCGAAAAGCTATTTTAAAATCGGACATAGCGATTGCATAAAGGAGTTCTGTATCTATAATTCTTAAAATAATTGTTATGTATTTTGTCAACGTTTATCATGAGTAATTTAGTAAATTCACCGGAAGTTTTCGGTGGGTATGCTAGTTCTGAACATCACATGCCAATGTAAAAAGCAGTTTTTTTTATATAAATATGAACTTGATTTAACAAAACATGCATGTATTGTATAACATAATGTCCTAGGAGTGTCATCTGATGAAGATCATCAAAGGTTAGTGCTGCATTTAGCTGTGGTTTGGGTTTATGTGACATATATGCTTGCTTGGAAAATGGCTGTGTGATTATTTGTGTCTATGTACTCTCCTAACATAATCTAATGTTTTGCTTTCGCTGTAACGCCTTTTTGAAATCGGACAATGTGGTTAGATTAACGAGAGTCTTATCTTTAAAATGGTGTAAAATAGTTGATTGTTTGAGAAAATTGAATTGTGGTATTTTAGTTGGTTTTGTATTTCGCGCCGTGCGATGCCATTGGCTGTTGGCTAGGGGTTCCGCAGGCGGAACGGGGTTCCACTAGTGGAACGTCTGTCCTCAACAGGTTAGGAGCGTTTTGGTCCTAGACTTGGCACTCCGGTACCGCTTTCCGTGTTGTAGCAGAGAAAACAGTATATGACTTGGGTGACTGGAGTCTTTGACCATTTCTTGGGCTTTCCTCTGACACTGCCTAGTATATAGGTCCTGGATGGCAGGAAGCTTGGCCCCAGTGATGTACAGGGCCGTACATACTACCCTCTGTAGCACTACCCTTCCATTCGCTCTTGAAGATGCTTCTTTGAAGATAGGCTAGTCAGCCGTATCGAAGTTTCCGCAGTGGGGTGATGAGAGTAGTGTAATACAATGGTTTGAGCAGAGTAACAGGATGGTCCTACTTAATTTAGCTTTCGGAAATACCTTACTTAGGAGAGCTAATCAGCCGTAGTTGATTGTCCGGGAGGTGAGTTTATCGTCTCCACCTCGTGTTGAGATTCAAAGTTCAAACCATTTTAAACGCACAACTGCCGCTTCACGCTTTCTCTGGATCAATTAGTTAATTCGTAACCCATCATTTACACCTTTTGCTCGACAGGGGTGGTTCCGGCAGGCTGGCACGCTCCCTTTCCTCACTTCGGGGCAGTGATTACTCACTGTGCAAAGTTATGGAAAGCAATTATCTCTTATAACTTCTCAACACTTACATCATTTTTCATATTTAATGCACAACCCATAGTATGGAAACTTAATCTATGTAGTGGGAATACTTTCCAAGTTACTGTATTTCCTTTATAACATTTTTAATGACATCTCAAAATAACAAACAAAATGACAGTAGTGTTCTATAGATCGCCTCTGACCATTCCCCACGTTCTACTTTAGAAATATTATTCCAGTATTTGCTTTTGAACGTGTTAGAGTTTCAGTGGGAAAAAGCACACTGACTGGCTTTCTTGAGGTCTATAGTATTCTCTCGGGTATGCAATCTGGTTTCAGCTCAGGTTATGGATGTGTCACTGCAAACTTATAGGTCCTCAATGATGTCACCATTGCCCTTGATTCTAAGCAATGTTGTGCTGCAATTTTTATTGAGTTGGCCAAAGCTTTTGATATGGTAGTATTGGTGTCTCCGAGGTGTGTCTCTGAGGGGTCCTTGGCCTGGTTTGCTAACTACCTCTCTCAACGAGTGCAGTGTATAAAGTCAGAAAATCTGCTGTCTCAGCCACTGCCTGTCACCAAGGGAGTACCCCAAGGCTCAATCCTAGGCCCCACGCTCTTCTCAATTTACATCAACAACATAGCTCAGGCAGTAGGAATCTCTCTCATCCATTTATATACAGATGATACAGTCTTGTACTCAACTGGCCCCTTCCCGGATTTTGTGTTAAATGCTCTACAACAAAGCTTTCTTAGTGTCCAATAAGCTTTCTCTAACCCTTAACCTTGTTCTGAACCTCTCCAAAGCAAAGGTCATGTGGTTTGGTAAGAAGAATGCCCCTCTCCCCACAGGTATGATTACTACCTCTGAGGGTTAGAGCTTGAGGTAGTCACCTAATACAAGTACTTGGGAGTACGGCTAGATGGTACACTGTCCTTCTCTCAGCACATATCACAGGTGCAGGCTAAAGTTAAATCTAGATTTGGTTTCCTCTATAGTAATTGCTCCTCTTTTACCCCAGCTGCCAAACTAACCCGGATTCAGATGACCATCCTACCCATGCTAGATTACGGAGATGCAATTTATAGATCAGCAGATAAGGGTGCTCTCGAGCAGCTAGATGTTCTTTACCATTCGGCCATCAGATTTGCCACCAATGCTCCTTATAGGACACATCACTGCACTCTATAATCCTCTGTAAACTGGTCATCTCTGTATACTCGTCGCAAGACCCACTGGTTGATGCTTATTTATAAAACCCTCTTAGGCCTCACTCACCCCTATCTGAGATATATACTGCAGCCCTCATCCTCCACATACAACACCCATTCTGCCAGTCACATTCTGTTAAAGGTCCGCAAAGCACACACATCCCTGGGTCGCTCCTCTTTTCAGTTCGCTGCAGCTAGCGACTGGAACGAGCTGCAACAAACACTCAAACTGGACAGTTTTATCTCAATCTCTTCATTCAAAGACTCAATCATGGACACTCTTACTGACAGTTGTGGCTGCTTTGTGTGATGCATTGTTGTCTCTACCTTCTTGCCCTTTGTGCTGTTATCTGTGCCCAATAATGTTTGTACCATGTTTGTGCTGCTACCATGTTGTGTTGCTACCATGTTGTTGTTATGTTGTGTTGCTACCATGCTGTGTTGTCATGTGTTGCTGCTATGCTATGCTGTTGTCTTAGGTCTCTCTTTATGTAGTGTTGTGTTGTCTCTCTTGTCGTGATGAGTGTTTTGTCCTATATTTATATTTAATTTATTTTTAATTTTTAATCCCAGCCCCCATCCCCACAGGAGGCCTTTTGCATTTTGGTAGGCCAAATTGTAAATACGAATTTGTTCTTAACTGACTTGCCTGGTTAAATAAAGGTTAAATAAAAAAATGGAAATAAAAACATTCCTTTGGTGAATTTGGAGAGCACAGGCCTGGATCTTCTGCTTTGATTTACAAAAGGACGGGAGTGTCAATCCCCATTAGTTATTTCCTCCCCCCCCCCTCTACGGTTGAAAGGAGGTCTGATTGAAGTTATTCATTGCAAACCTGATCTGAACTATTTGGATTCTCGTGGACAGTCATGACACAGGTTTACATGTCCATTCATTTCATTACAGTCCTAAGAGCCTGGGCAGATTGATCATGTGACATCCTGCAGACAGTACAGCCTCCTTGAGTGGCAGATGATTTGGAGTGGTAACACATGCCCTGGCTTCAATCAATATCTGCCGTCACCAGAGAGAGGGAGGTGCGAGACTGTCTATTGAGTTGTTCTATCTCTCTAACTAAACACTAGGCCTAGCATGTGACTCTACAGCCTTTTATCACATTTGTCCAAGGTCCTCTGCCCATTCATCCACTGGTCTGAGCCTTTTAGTCCCTGTTTCAATCTGTGTGTTGGGTCCAGTTGGTCCTCACATGGGCATACTCATCCCATCAGGCTACCTGCCTCAGTGATGTGGGTTGATAAACAGGGCTCTGCATGCTTTCCAGCACCAGCATTTCATTATATTCCACTACACAGAGACTGCCTGCTGAGATAGGAGTCCACTGGAGGGGCTAGAGAGAACAAGAGCTACTATATCAAAAGCTTGACTGAGAGCGCGGTTGTGTGTGTGTGTGTGTGTGTGTGTGTGTGTGTGTGTGTGTGTGTGTGTGTGTGTGTGTGTGTGTGTGTGTGCGCGTGCGCGTGCGTGTGCGTGTGTGTGCCATTAACCTCAGCATAGATCCAAAACCCCAAGCAGGAGAAAAACATACATACAAACAAACACCCTCCACCTAAACTTATCTTAGCCCTCCAGAGCCGGGCGGGATGAAAAAGCTCAACCATTCAAGGTCTTTCGTAGTAAATTAGGTGTTTGGAGTATTAGAAATGCCAGGGAAGGGGTAATGTGGAGATCGTTTTGCAGGAAGGACAGAAATATAAGGAAGTAAACATTCAATAGCCATTACCATGTGTGTCTGTGGGAAGCCTAAAACTAATCATGGCCCAATTTCCCAGGCTGGTGATTTGCATAAGCCCAAAAAAGTACACTACCGTTCAAAAGTTTGGGTCACTTAGAAAATTCCTTGTTTTTAAAAGAAAAGCACATTTTTTGTCCATTAAAATAACATCAAATTGATCTGAAATACAGTGTAGACATGGTTAATGTTGTAAATGACTATTGTAGCTGGAAACGGATGATTTTTAATGGAATATCAACATATGCGTACAGAGGCCCATTATCAGCAACCATCACTCCTGTGTTCCAATGGCACGTTGTGTTAGCTAATCCAAGTTTATCATTTTAAAAGGCTAATTGATCATTAGAAAACCCATTTGCAATTATGTTAGCACAGCTGAAAACTGTTGTCCTGATTAAAGAAGCAATTAAACTGGCCTTCTTTAGACTAGTTGAGTATCTGGAGCATCAGCTCTGATTAGAAGGCCAGCATCCCGGAGTCGCCTTTTCACGGTTGACGTTGAGACTGGTGTTTTGCGGGTACTATTTAATGAAGCTGCCAGGTGAGGACTTGTGAGGTGTCTGTTCCTCAAACTAGACACGAATGTACTTGTCCTCTTGCTCAGTTATGCACCGAGGCCTCCCACTCCTATATCTATTCTGGTTAGAGCCCGTTTGCGCTGTTCTGTGAAGAGAGTCGTACATAGCATTGTACGAGATCTTCAGTTTCTTGGCAATTTCTCGCATGAAATAACCTTAATTTCTTAGAACAAGAATAGACTGATGAGTTTTAGAAGAAGGGTCTTTGTTTCTGGCCATTTGGAGCCTGTAATCGAACCCACAAATGCTGATGCTCCAGATACTCAACTAGTCTAAAGAAGGCCAGATGAATTGCTTCATTAATCAGGACAACAGTTTTCAGCTGTGCTAACATAATTGCAAAAGGGTTTTCTAATGATCAATTAAAATGATAACCTTGGATTAGCTAACACAACGTGCTATTGGAACACAAGAGTTATGGTTGCTGTTAATGGGCCTCTGTACACCTATGTAGATATTCCATTAAAAATCATCTGTTTCCAGCTACAATAGTCATTTACGACATTAACAATGTATACACTCTATTTTGGATCAATTTGATGTTATTTTAATACACAAGAAATGTGCTTTTCTTTCAAAAACAAGGAATTTTCTAAGTGACCCAAACTTTTGAACGGTAGTGTATATATGTAAAACATGTAAAACACATAATGGAATATACACCTGGTTTGCCTAGACGTAAGCAGCAACTCCCATGTAAATGCAACATTTAAATTCTGCATTTCCAACTCCACATCCTGAAGCCCATTCTGCTCTCCATTTACTTATATAACTGTGAACCACGGTCTTGGCACTTCACTCAATTGAACCATGTGTATTAATCAAACACCCACCTTTGACTATCATTAAACCTTAGTTCTAAGCAGGTCTCACTTCCTGAATCCTAGCTTGTGTTTGGGCATAGACACACAGGCTAACCGGTTTCCCTCAAACTAGGTATACGTTACACAGAAGTTTAAATCCCTGATCAGATCTGGGCAGTGTACACAAAGCATCTCAGAAAAGGTCTTAGGAATCCTGTTAAAACCTGTTTGAAGACAACAACAAAAAACTCCCAGCTCAGAGTAGGTTTTAGGATGATGTTAAGACACTGCCCAGACAGGAGTAAAATCAAGTCATTAAAGTTTCTCAGCTGGTAATCACAACAGTTTGAGGTACAGCAAAGGAAAGATAGTGATGACGCTCATTGACATTGTTGCAAATTGGGGAATAAACAATGGCGATGAGGCATCGCCAGCTGTGAACTCTATATCACGGGTCGCTTCAGACAACCATGATGAATGTGACTGTACATCAAATGTTGCAATGATAAAACATTTGATATCATTTTTTTCTGAGAAGATCAGTTTGCCTACACTTAATTATTGCCTAATATGTTTGCATGGATAACCTTTTTTTAACCAATTCTGATGGTTATCATTATATAAACGCACTCGTCACTATGTTTAACAACTCTAAATCGCTTTGGCACAGTAGGCATCAAGTCACTTGCCGATAATGCTGCATACATTTGAAAGGTTTATAATTTTCATCAAACACAATCAAAGTTAACATAGGCCCTAGATGCCTTCAATTGCCCAACTTATAGGCATGCCCAATTTAGACATATTTTTTTAACAATGTGATACTGCGCTCCAGATGGATAACTTGAAATACCATGATGTAGGTAATTCAATAATCAAATGAAAAACATGTTTATTTATTATCCTAGTGGTTATACACTGAGTGTACAAAACATTAGGAACATCTTCCTAATATTGAGTTGCACCCCCTTTTGCCCTCAGAATAGCCTCAATTCGTTGGGCATGGACTCTACTAGGTGTCGAAAGCGTTCCACAAGGTTGCTGGTCCATGTTGACTCCAGTTGGTTCAAGTTGGCTGGATGTCCTTTGGGTGGTGGACCATTCTTGATACACACGAAAAACTGTTGAGCATGAAAAAACAATTATGAAAAAACAAGTTCCTAATGTTTTGTACGCTCAGTGTATTTCATCATGTAAATGTCAGATGCTTTGTGATGGTTGCAGATTCAACTGAGCTGTTTCACTTCAGGACAACAGTACTGGTGGCTCACCAATCCTAAAAGTGAAGGCAGCCCTTCCGTGGACTGTCCCTGGTGATAACAACACTCAAAACAACACTCCGACCCTCAGTCTCATGAACCATTATAAACCACTTACATGTTGGCCTATGCATGTGTTCTCAATAGAGACAGAATTGAGAGTTAAGAAGAAACATGGAGAATACATTTTCCTCTTCATGGCTCTATTTCCTTTTAGCAAGGGGGCACAAGGGGGCACAGACTGGAGTGGGCGTCCTCTCTCTCAGAAACACCCCTCGTCTCCACTTGAAGAAGGTATCTCATTCAATTATGTACATTTCGAAAATTGGCCTGGAGTGAAGGCATCAGTACATCTCTGCGGCTCTTTTCATCATCAGTGTCGCTGGTGAAAGATATCAAGGATCTTTCATGCCCCGGAGGACTCCTCCTCCTCTCGCAAGGCCCAGCATCACACTCACAATCACACAGATGACATCTCAGACTGTTTTCCCCTTATAAAAGAATTTCACAGAGCCTTTAAAATATGAAGATATTATTAGAGAGTCTCCAGCTAGTTGCCGGGAATTAAGTGCATTAGAAATCTGCTTCCATCTTGAGGAAATGGATGGGTTCATCTGGGCCCGTATCCACCAAGCGTCATAGCAGAAAATTGGTCATAGGTGCTGAAGAAAGCTATGCATGAAGCCTCTTAAGTCATAAGAGTCACACCAAGTCGACAGATATTTAGGACACCTCATGAGCTGTCCTTACCAGTTAAGCGTTACCTGCCGGGGTCTTGATAATAGAAAAATGCAGCGAGTCAGTGATTCCTTCGCCACATGCAACTGCTTTGAAGTTGTTAAAATAATGTTTAGATATTTCTGTATGAGGAATCCATAAATAATCTAGACCTACATGCAACCATATCTCTTGCGCTTTTGACAATGATTTCACATGAGGCCTACTTCACATGATATGCCTAAATACTTACACTGAGTGGATAAAACATTTGGAACACCTGCTCTTTCCATGACATAGACTGACCAGGTGAATCCAGGTGAAAGCTATGATCCCTTATTAATGTCACTTGTTAAATCCACTTCAATCAGTGTAGATGAAGGGGAGGAGACAGGTTAACCTCTCTAGGGTCGGCGGGACGAAATCGTCCCACCTACGTAACAGCCAGTGGAATCCTGTGGCGCGTTATTCAAATACCTTAGAAATGCTATTACTTCATTTCTCAAACATATGACTATTTTACAGCATTTTAAAGACAAGACTCTCGTTAATCTAACCACACTGTCCGATTTCAAAAAGGCTTTACAATGAAAGCAAAACATTAGATTATGTCAGCAGAGTACCCAGCCAGAAATAATCAGACACCCATTTTTCAAGCTAGCATATAATGTCACAAAAACCCAGAAGACAGCTAAATGCAGCACTAACCTTTGATGATCTTCATCAGATGACAGACCTAGGACATTATGTTATACAATACATGCATGTTTTGTTCAATCAAGTTCATATTTATATCAAAAACCAGCTTTTTACATTAGCATGTGACGTTCAGAACTAGCATACCCCCCGCAAACAACCGGTGAATTTACTAAAAATGTACTAAATTACTCACGATAAACGTTCACAAAAAGCATAACAATTATTTTAAGAATTATAGATACAGAACTCTTCTATGCACTCGATATGTCCGATTTTAAAATAGCTTTTCGGTGAAAGCACATTTTGTAATAATCTAAGTAGATAGCCCGGCATCACAGGGCTAGCTATTTAGACACCCAGCAAGTTTAGCACTCACAAAAGTCAGATTTACTATAAGAAAAATGTTATTACCTTTGGTGTTCTTCGTCAGAATGCACTCCCAGGACTTCTACTTCAATAACAAATGTTGGTTTGGTCCCAAATATTCCATAGTTATATCCAAACAGCGGCGTTTTGGGAGTGCATTCTGACGAAGGCCTGGGAGTGCATTCTGACGAAGAACAGCAAAGGTAATCAAATTTTTCTTATAGTAAATCTGAGTTTGGTGAGGGTCAAACTTGGTGGGTGTCAAAATAGCTAGCCTGTGATGGCGAGCTATCTACTCAGAATATTGCAAAATGTGCTTTCACCGAAAAGCTATTTTAAAATCGGACACCGCGATTGCATAAAGGAGTTCTGTATCTATAATTCTTAAAATAATTGTTATGTTTTTTGTGAACATTTATCGTGAGTAATTTAGTAAATTCACCAGAAGTGTTTGGTGAGAATGCTAGTTCTGAACGTCACATGCTAATGTAAAAAGCTGGTTTTTGATATAAATATGAACTTGATTGAACAAAACATGCATGTATTGTATAACATAATGTCCTAGGAGTGTCATCTGATGAAGATCATCAAAGGTTAGTGCTGCATTTAGCTGTGGTTTTGTTTTTTGTGACATTATGTGCTAGCTTGAAAAATGGGTGTCTGATTATTTGTGGCTGGGTACTCTGCTGACATAATCTAATGTTTTGCTTTCGTTGTAAAGCCTTTTTGAAATCGGACAGTGTGGTTAGATAAAGGAGAGTCTTGTCTTTAAAATGGTGTAAAATAGTCATATGTTTGAGAAATTGAAGTTTTGGGATTTTTGAGTAATTTGTAATTCGCGCCACGCCTATCATTGGATATTGGAGCAGGTGTTCCGCTAGCGGAACGTCTAGATGTAAGAGGTTAAGAGGTAGTATATCTATAATTCTTTAAATAATTGTTATATATTTTGTCAACGTTTATGATGAGTATTTCTGTAAATGAATGAGCACATTCACCGGAAGTTTTGGAGGCAAATCATTTTCTGAACATCATGCGCCAATGTAAAATGCTGTTTTTGGATATAAATATGAACTTGATCGAACACAACATACATGTATTGTGTAACATGATGTCCTAGGAGTGTCATCTGATGAAGATCGTCAAAGGTTAGTGCTTCATTTTAGATGGATTTTGGTTTTTTGTGACATCTCCTTGCTTGGAAAATGGCTGTGTGGTTATTTTTGTATATGTACTGTCCTAACATAATCTAATGTTTTGCTTTCGCTGTAAAGCCTTTTTGAAATCGGACAACGTGGTTGGATTCAGGAGAAGTGTATCTTTAAAATGGTGTAAAATAGTCGTATGTTTGAGAAATTGAAATTATTAGCTTTTTGATGTTTTGAATTTCGCGCCCTGCTGTTCCATTGGCTGTTGGCTAGGGGTTCCGCTAGCAGAACCCCTAGAGGCAAGAAGTTAAACGAGGTATGTTAGTAGGTGCCAAGAACATCGGTTTAACCCTCCTGTTCTGTTCATTTCATGTTAATTAATTCTGTGTTCCTGGTCCAAAATTACCGCACCATTAGAGCTGATTATGAATCCATAATAATACATATATTATTACCTAATGTTGTGTTAGATCTTTTTATCAACATAAGTTCTTGTGAACATTACAAGTTTTGAACTTCTATTAGCTATTTATGGCCTATAGGCCTCATTGACCTGAGCTCATACAACTTGTTTTTGAGTTAAAAAAAGCATAATGTATGGATTATATTGAGTATAGCAAATACTCAGATGAAACATATTGTGCCATTTATCACAGACTACTTTGTGTCAAAGTTTAACAAGGACTCTCTCCTCCCCACCAGTGTCATGATCAAAGATATGATCAAGAGCCTCACATACAGTATATCGTTTGGTCATTGTGCTGCCACAGAATGAATTGTGAGCAAGGCCTCAAAAAAACTTTTTACACCAGAGTTGCGAGAAAAGTTCTATATATTATTAAAACAATGTTGCGATTGTGAGAATGCCAACAGGTGTGGTTCCCGTGGGGGAAATATTATATTGGGGAAAGGTTCCTGTGGGGGTTGCCATGGCAGCCAAGAAGGGGAGTGAGGTGTGTGTGTGTGTGTGTGTGGGGGGGGGGGGTCTGTGAGAGGAAGTGTGTCCATCTGATGAATGGGCATGTGCCTGAACTCAATTTTATACACTAATTGTAGTCTCACCCATTCATTTCTAATGACCAGGAACACCACAGTTGTACAAAAGTTAAATAAAACACCCAAAATGTAATGAAAATCATCTAAATGTTTTTTGCGTGTTCAGATGCCCGGTGTGGACAAAGTCATGGAACCTTATGACAATCTGATTAAATGAACTACATTTTTTCAGAGAGAAAACTTGTAAATTCGGTCCAATTTGACCAGAACACAGCAGGAGGGTTAAGTGTATCAAGAACTGTAAAGCTGCTGTGTTTTTCATGCTCAACCGTTTCCCTTGTACATCAAGAATGGTCCACCACCCAAAAGACATCCAGCCAACTTGACACAACAGTGGGAAGCATCGGAGTCAACTTGGGCTAGTGTCCCTGTGGAACGCTTTCGACACCTTGTATGCCCCGATGAACTGAGGCTGTTCTGAGGGCAAAAGGGGGAGGGTGTTCCTAATGTTTAGAGACAATGTGCTGAAATGAGAGTGCATATGGATTTACTTACCAGATCATCTCACTGTGTTCAGGCAACATGCCATGAGACTTTAACAATGACCCTTCTAATCGTGGCTGGGTTTAATGTAGGTTATCTCTGAGTCCACTGCATAGCTGAAAGGGTATTGGGACATGAGTGGGGGTGTATCATTGTCATTTGCTTAGGCAAACACTAAATTATACTGCATGCCTCCTTATCGTGCATAAACTGGAGATGACCTTGAGTGAACAATGGCCCTATCAGTCCTGGTAGTCAAAGGTCCTGAAGGATTTGTATAAAGTTACTTTTAATTTAAGGGAAAGTTTTCACCAAGAGAAACAAGCAAGGTGGCTTTCAATCCACATAATTGAAAGATACACAAATACCAACAACATGCAATGTGGGCATAGAGATAAGTCGTGGTTTAGTCATGATCTGAAGCACAAAAGTCTAAATTGCTACTTTAAGGTAAGTCCCTATGGTCAGCATACTTCTAGCTAAGTAATTGGTGGTCTGTGACTGGCTCTTTCAGTCAAAGGGGAAAAACATAATTACACTGTCCATTGCAAGAGGCATTTTATTCTCCTACTTAGCCAATGCCACACATACTTTCATTCACCTACAGGGGCAATGCTACTTTCCCTTTACAAAAAGCATGTTCTCAAATATATATTTTGCTCAATGAGAGATTGTTTTGATTGTGTGTGTAATAAAGAAGGGAAGATTTCTCAGTGACCAATTTAGAGTATATTCAATTAATTGTTGTTCCGATTTAATCAAAATACAGTACTACAGCCATGGCCACTGAACCAGGAACTAGGAACACAACCCAAGATTAAAGTATTTACTGTGGACTACATCAGTATGCAACTATTGCTAAAGAAATTGACTATGCATTAGAATTGGTTCTTTTCCATGAGATAGAATTATATGAATGATATGAAATGCACAGTATGTATTGCATCATGCAATGTATGATGAATACATTGTGAAATATATTTAACACTCAATCAATGAATTATGAGATAATCTTATTGCTAAGGTACTGTTGATGTGATACAGAATTATACATTTTGTCTGGAAATTTAAATGAATCTAAATGCATTTTGACCTATTTAATGTGGACTCCACATACATGAATTTAAGTAAGTTATTATTATTTTTACTAGGGGAAATAAACGCACAATCCCTTCCTTCCCTGGAAAAAATAATGTCTGATGCCTGCTTCCATAGATAAACATAGGATGCAGCCAAGACGGGACCAGTGAAAGAGATGCATCCAAAGTGAGGGCCTTCTGAATGCATGCTAGCAAATGGAACTCGGGGTTTGTCTTTTACCTACGCTTTCGCAAACAATTTTAGTAGGCCATTGTGTCTCAATAGATCATTATGAAATTACGGCTGACTAAACATTTCGCTATGCTGTGGTGTCTCTGCTGCTGGGTCTGTATTGATTGTGGTGGGACTGTTGATGTGACAGCCCAGAGATAACAAGTTCCACATGAATGAATAGAAACACAACAAGCAAACAGCCCTGGCTGAATTCAGATTTCCCCTTACCACTCCAAGAGAACATTTTCAGGAATAACTATAATGGTTTTATTTTGAAACTACTCTAGTTACAAGTAAGACACTTGCTAAACATGAAGTGCAGTTGATTTTTTTTCTTCTATTTTTCCTTGAAGTCATGTGAAGCTCAAGGCTTTGTAATGGCATTAATAAGCTGCACTCATAAATGTTGACATGAGCCATTTGTTTCATGAGCAAGCTGAAGTGTTATATTAGTTTGAGATTCCAATAGATGCGTAGCTCATTAGCATTTGGGCAGCTGAAAATAGCATAAAGGTGTAACACACTTCATCAGAGCCGCTGGCTCTAATGACAGCCATGATAATTAGGTTAAATGAAGGTAGGGAAGAGAGAGAGAGAGAGTGCCAGAGAGAGCGGATTGTGGTGCTAAAACAGTGTGTCCAGCAACACTAACCCAAGGCCTATTGGCAAACCTGGACCTAACAGCCCTCCTCTCATTTCCATTAACATTAACACACTGAGCAGGTTTCCATTAAAACCTTGAGATGTGGGAAAGTGTATGGATGTGAACCCCATAAAAGGGACAACAGACAGTATCCTGTTTTCACTGACCTGTACTTCAATCCCGTATCCCAGATAGACCGTCACCACATAGGTGCAATCCACTCCAGGGTCAGACGACAACGCTGCAGAATGCTGTTGTGGAATCTTGATGTGGCCCTCGGGGTCAGTGAAATTCACAGTGCAGGGACCTGGCACAGGAGAAATTAAAAGACAAGTGATCCCTCTTCCCAGACTACTGATCCATCCCTGACAGCCCCTCTGTGTCTCAGTGGCCCTCTAACCTCCTCATTAACTCCCCAGATTCCCTGCCTCTCAGCCGGGCCTTGGAGATCACGCCGCCCCTCAGCCATCTAGACCCACTGGAGAGGACAGCCAGGCAGCACAGATCAGGTGGAGCCGGCCTCTGCAGATTGGTTTGCCGCATGATCAGCTTTGTGATCCTGGATGCTAGATGAATAGGAGCTGTCAGCATGGAAGGATGAGAAACACTGACTGGCCCTGTCCAATGCTGTTCCTGCCACGCTGTACAAGACTCTGACTAAAATCTGAGGCAGTCATGCAGGCCACTTTAGGTTACTGCTAAGGATTGTCATCAGGGTTTGGAACTGGTCATGGAACAGAATCAACTTTTTTTTTGAGGAACAAAATCAGAACCGCGAACAAAAGTGAAATATACTGTTCCAGAACAGAACTATTATTTTAAATGCATGGAACCAGTTAATAACATTATTTTCCTCACAAAACGCAACAAAGTGCCTATGCAAAGTCCTACTCTTTCACTCAGAAACATATTCTAGTGTCTGCCAGACTGCCTGCTGAAATTGCATAGGCACTTTGTTGCGTTATGTGTGGAAAATAACGTTCAAAGATATTCAGAGTTCCATCATAGAAGCCGCTCCTCTGTAGGTATAATACTGTGGGCCTAATTCAGATAATGCATGTCATAACAAGATGCCCAGTGCGTCAAGCCAAGCCTTCTCCACCACCCTCTCTCGCACTCTCCCCACCAGCAAAATATCAGTCGCATCTCGCACCCTACACTCGTCTGTCCAATGCATGTTAATAGCTTGCACGCTCCAAAGCAGGCTGCTCTATCCACACTGATTGTTATTGTAATTTAATGTTAATCTAAACATTTTTTTAAAATGATTTCAGATGTTTAAAAAGGAACAGAAAGGAATGATATAAACCGTTACTGTCATGACTTCCGCCAAAGTCGGCTCCTCTCCTTGTTCGGCGGTCGACGTCACCGGCTTTCTAGCCATCGCCGCTCCATTTTTCATGTATCCATTTGTTTTGTCTTGTTCGCTGCACACCTGGTTTTCATTTCCCAATCAATTCATATGTATTTATTCCTCTGTTCCCCATCATGTCTTTGTGTAGGATTGTTTGTTTTACGTGTATTTTGATATTGTGGATATCGTTACACGCATTACTTTTTGTCTATGTTCCGTGTTTTGGGCAAATTTTATGTTATTTTTGTGCTGTCATTTTGACCGGAATAAAAAGTGTGCCTGTTCACTACACTCTGCTCTCCTGCACCTGACTTCGCCTCCGATACACACTCATAACAGAATCCTACACCTACCATGGAGTCAGCAGGAGCAGGTCCCCCGGTTAGAGGAGTCGAGGAACGCGTCCAGGAACACGCGGCTATGCTACATGATCTTGGTGCCATGATGGATCGCGTTGTCCAGACCATGGACCGCTGGGAGAGACAGGAAGTCTCTCCAGCGCCTCGACCAGCTCAACCGGAGTTATCTCTAGCCGTCCCAATGGGATCCAGCTTCAGTGGAATGATGGGACGGCCGCACAGTGCCAGGGGTTCCTTTTACAACTCGACCTATACCTGGCCACTGTTCACCCAGCTCCCTCAGGAAGGGAGAGAGTATCCGCCCTCGTCTCAAGCCTCTCGGGGAGAGCTCTGAAGTGGGCAAATGCCGTGTGGGGTAGAGGTCGACCGATTAATCGGAATGGCCGATTAATTAGGACCGATTTCAAGTTTTCATAACAATGAAACCATTAGGGGTCTGGGTTAATCAAGGAGGCCACCATCTCCCTGGCCATGGAGATGCAGGGGGTTCACGATGAGAGAATCAGTCACTTTCTCATTGACTCTCCTGTGTTTCCTGTGGTACTAGGCCTTCCCTGGTTGTCTCGTCATAACCTCATAATTTCCTGGCAACAGAGGGCTCTCACGGGGTGGTCGCGAGAGTGCTCGGGGAGGTGTGTAAGGGTTTCCGTTGGTGCTACCACGGTGGTAAGTCCAGACCAGGTCTCCACCGTTCCCCCAGAATATGCCGATTTGGCTCTCGCCTTCTGTAAGAAGGCGGCGAATCAATTACCACCCCGTCGACGGGGGGATTGTGTGATAAATCTCCTGGTAGACGCTGCACTTCCCAGGAGTCACGTGTATCCCCTGTCACAAGTGGAGACGGTGGCTATGGAGACATATGTCTCCGAAATCCCTGCGTCGGGGTACATTCGGTCCTCCACTTCACCCGCCTTCTCGAGTTTCTTTTTTGTGAAGAAGAAGGATGGAGTTCTGCGCCCGTGCATTGATTATAGAGGTCTCAATCAAATCACGGTGAGGTACAGTTACCCGCTACCTCTTATCGCCACAGCGATTGAGTCAATGCACGGGGCGCGCTTCTTCACTAAACTGGATCTCAGGAGTGCGTACAATCTGGTGCGTACCCAATGAAATTCTGATATACTCTGCTACACGCACCGAGCATGTGTCCTTGGTGCGCAAGGTACTTGGATGACTGTTGGAGCATGACCTGTACTTTAAGGCTGAGAAATGCCTGTTCTTTCAACAGTCAGTCTCCTTCCTAGGGTATCACATTTCCACATCAGGGGTGGAGATGGAGAGTGACCGCATAGCAGCCGTGTGTAATTGGCCGACTCCCACCACGGTAAAGGAGGTGCAGCGATTTTTAGGGTTTGCCAATTACTACCGGAGATTTA
Organism: Salmo trutta; assembly: GCF_901001165.1. Classification (NCBI taxonomy): domain Eukaryota; kingdom Metazoa; phylum Chordata; class Actinopteri; order Salmoniformes; family Salmonidae; genus Salmo; species Salmo trutta. The sequence continues at coordinate 40,088,912 of NC_042975.1, read as the reverse complement.
TCCGGGGTTTTGGCAAGGTGGCTGCTCCCATTACCTCACTGCTGAAGGGGGGTCCTGTACGTCTGCAGTGGTCGGCTGAGGCGGACAGAGCTTTTGGGCTGCTGAGAGCTCTGTTTACCTTGGCTCCCATGCTAGCCCATCCGGATCCCTCTTTGGCATTCATAGTGGAGGTGGACGCGTCAGAGGCTGGGATTGGAGCCGTGCTCTCTCAGCGCTCGGGCACGCCACCGAAGCTCCGCCTCTGTGCCTTCTTCTCGAAGAAGCTCAGCCTGGCGGAGCGGAACTATGATGTGGGGGACCGGGAGCTGTTGGCTGTGGTTAAGGCTTTGAAGGTGTGGAGACATTGACTTGAGGCGGCTAAACACCTTTTCGTCATCTGGACTGACCACCGCAACCTGGAGTACATCCGGGCAGCTAGGAGACTGAATCCTTGTCAGGAAAGGTGGGCCATGTTCTTTACCCATTTTGTGTTTACTATGTCCTACAGACCAGGTTCCCAGAATGTTAAGGCAGACGCACTGTCCCGGCTGTATGACACAGAGGAGCGGCCCAGATCAGACTCCCATTCTCAAGGCCTCCTGCCTGGTAGCGCCGGTCGTGTGGGAGCTGGACGCGGACATTGAGCGCGTGTTGCGTACTGAACCTGCTCCAATCCCGTGTCCCGTCGGACTTCGGTACGTTCCATCTGCTGTCCGTGACCAGTTGATCTATTGGGCCAACACATCACCCTCCTCTGGTCATCCGGGGATCGGTCGGACGGTGCGCTGTCTGTCTGGGAAGTACTGGTGGCCCACCATGGCTCGGGAAATGAGGGTTTATGTTTCCTCCTGCTCGGTGTGCGCCCAGTGTAAGGCTCCTAGACACCTGCCCAGAGGTAAGCTACATCCCTTACCCATTCCACAATGGCCTTGGTCACACCTGTCGGTTGATTTTCTAACGGATCTTCCTCCCTCACAGGGGAACACCACGATCTTGGTCATTGTGGATCGTTTCTCTAAGTCCTGTCGTCTCCTCCCTCTGCCCGGTCTCCCTACGGCCCTACAAACTGCGGGGGCCCTGTTTACACACATCTTCCGGCAATACGGGGTGCCTGAGGATATAGTGTCTGATCGGGGTCCCCAGTTCACTTCGAGAGTCTGAAGGGTGTTCATGGAACGTTTGGTGGTCTCGATCAGCCTTACCTCGGGTTTCCACCCTGAGTAATGGGCAGGTGGAGAGAGTGAACCAGGATGTGGGCAGGTTTCTGCGGTCCTATTGCCAGGACCGGCCGGGGGAGTGGGCAGCGTTCGTGGCCTGGGCAGAGATGGCACAGAACTCGCTCCGCCACTCCTCCACTAACCTCTCCCCCTTTCAGTGTGTATTGGGGTACCAGCCGGTTCTGGCACCGTGGCATTGGAGTCAGACCGAGGCTCCTGCAGTGGACGACTGGTTCAGACGCGCAGAGGAGACCTGGGAAGCCGCCCATGGTCACCTCCAGCAGGCCGCGCTGCGCCAAAAGACCAGTGCGGACCGTCACCGCAGTGAGGCCCCAGTGTTCACACCAGGGGACAGGCACTCGACCCGAAACCTGCCCCTCACCTGCCCTGCCGGAAGCTGGGCCCGCGGTTTGTGGGGCCATTCAAAGTCCTGAGGAGAGTGAACGAGGTATGTTACAGGTTACAGCTTCCCCCCGATTACCATATTAAAACCCTCGTTCCATGTGTCCCTCTGGACATCGAGGGGGCCCTGCGTACTCCGTCCGTTCCATCCTGGATTCAAGGTGTCGGGCAGGGTGCTGGGTTCCGGTGGCTGATGTATTAGACCCTGAACTACTGCATGAGTTCCACCGTCGCCGGCCAGATCGCCCTGCTCCTCACCCTCCGGGTCGTCCCCGAGGCTGATGTCGACGCACCGCTGGAGCCTGTCAATGGAACCGGGGGTGCCTTAACTGGCTCGAGAGGTCTCCTTGCCCCGGTTGGCACAGCAGGCGTCCATCCCACGTCAGGCCTCAGCCAGATTGTCAGGGTTTTACGCTTCAGCCGGATCATCAGGCTCACATGTCTCAGCTGGCTCGCCAGGCTCCCACATCCCAGCGGGTTCATTAGGCTTCATGCCTCAACCGGATCGTCAGGCTCCCACCCCTCAGCTGGTTTGCCAGGCTCCCACGCCTCTGCTGGTTCGTCAGGCTTCTACACCCTCAACCGGCTTGTCCAGCGCCCATGCCTCGGCCGGCCCGTCAGGCTCGATGGCGCCCCTAGAGGGGGGGTACTGTCATGCCTGCTCCTGCTCTCCCTCCTTGGCACTCGAGGGCGCCAGGCTGCCCAGCACTATGCACTATTGCCACCATCATTATGCACACCTGTTTCCCTCATCACGCGCTTCAGCGATTCATTGGACTCACCTGGACTCAATCACCTGCTCTCATTTCCTCCCCAATATCTGTCTGTTCCCCGCTTCAGCATTTATTGTCGTCATGTCGTTTTGTTCTCCCTGTTCTGACGCTGTTCCTGTCCTGTTCCATGTCTGTTGATAATTAAATGTTCACTCCAGTACCTGCTTCTCATCTCCAGCGTCGGGTCTTGCAGAAGTACATTTTCCCCCTGGTTTACATTCACCCTTTTGCAGGTTTTACTATATAATGTCTTCCATCCTAGCCAAATTTTTTCATCAGCTTGCATGTGCCTCCCCTATATCAAGGTGTTTTGGTACTTCTGCACTACGCATTTCTGGGCGTTAACTTTTACTATACCACAAGTCAATATAGTCTACTAGTCTAACTGTCTATCCTGCCCTCTATCCAACATTCATAGTGACAATAGTGGTAGATGGATTGTTTTTCCAGATCTGCAATAGGCTAACTAGCATCATACCACACATAAAATCATTCAAAGCTGCACCAACTTTCAATGTAAGTGGAGAGGCCAGGTACATCATTGCACATAAGAGAACAGTGAAGACATGAAACACGCAAGAGAGGGGGACAATACAATTATCCTACCTAGACTATTCTACAACACCACAATGTAATGAAAGTTCTACTCTAGGCTGTAAACTGCAGTGAAAATTTAATTTCAATAACGGTGCAAAAGCCCATTGATTTGATAATTTAATTCAATTTGGATTAGTTGTGGGTATACTCTTGGCAGTTTATTAGGTCTAGAAAGGCAAAGTTGCAGGCCAGTCTGGATATATTTTAAGTTTTGATACTGAGATGTGCTGTCTGTTGCAGATCATTCTCCAAAGTCATCCTATAATAATGTGGCCACATATTGTATGCTCCCAGCAGGCCCGGTTATTCAGGAAAGCTTAACACACGCTCTGCCTCCTCTCCGATCCTAGTGGCTTTTCCTCGCGTGCCTAGAACCTAATGCTTCAAGGTCATGTGAAAATATTTGTAACATTGGGGAAGGGGGTGCATTTTTCTACAACACCTCGAATTGGACAGCCCCCGAGTACATTTTTAACTGTTGATAGTTTAAGAGAATTGACGATGCCTGCATTAAAGCTGCTACTCTAAAGCCATTGCATTAGGCCATTACAGAAAAGCAGCAGTTGCCAATTGGATGTAATTGGATTGACATACTTCTACTTCACTCTATACTGTATGTGTATGAGACCAATAGAAACAGAAGTTACCTGGTGTCTGCATGGTGGTGATGGTGGTGGTTGTGATGATGGTTGTGGTGGTCATTCCCTCATCCACCTCTCCTGTGGATACGGCGGTCAGTTTGGTGAGCTGGATGCCAGGGCCTGTTTTGTTCTTTACCCCTGGTTCCTCTGACTCACCTTTCTCCACCCTCACTGAGGTGGTCAGGACAGGGGGGGGCAGGGTGGTTTCCATGATAACTTCCCCCTGACCATTGGCGCTTCCATTCAGGAAGGGGGGGGCATTGGGGCTGCGGCCACTGACTGTAGGGGCAGTGGTTGCCACTACAGGGGTGGTCAGGGAGTCTGTGGTCACTGCCATCTTCTCTGCCTCCCTGGCCTTGTCCTTGGCGAACTTGTTATTCTGAGCCATGCTCACCAGTAGCCCAGGGTCTGTGGAAGCAGAGATGGTGAGGGGGGTTGTGGCAGCCACCGTGGCAGTAGTGGCGATGTCAGAGAAGGCAGGGGCATCCTCGTGTGGCACCAGGCGAGTTGAGGCGTCCCCCGCCTCAAAGGCAGTTACAGAGCCGGGCATTGTGGGATGACCTGCCACGTCTCCATGGTCTGTGAAAAACTGCTGGTCCCCCTGGAAATCTTTAGTGAGCAGGAGTTCATGTAGGGCGAAGCCTCTGAAGACAGGCCGGTGGTTGGGGACGTTCATGGATGATGCTGTGGTAAAATGGTGGATCTCACTCTCTGTGTCCTGTGTGGACGAGTGTGTGAAGGCTCTGCTGTCTGCTTCGACTCTCCTCTGGCCCCCAACATTTCCATTCTCTAGAGAAGACACTGGAGAGAAACACACCAACAACATGGAGGTATTAGAGCATACTATAAGAGAAATATAATACCAGAGAACATGATTCCTAAATATTACATTGCATAGAAAACATTTTTTCTTTAAAGTAAAAAAAAAATCTACATTGGATACATATATGGCTCTGTTGTAATTGCAAAATCTGTTAGTCTAGGGTTTAGTCTAGGGTAAGGGACCCCCATTTACCAGGCTGTAAGGAGCATTATGAGTCGATATCTTGTTACATAGAAGGTTACGTGCAGTGGCTAGTGAGTAAAGTGGAACAATAACCACCCTGTTTAACTAACTACTACTGTAGACAAATTGCCACAAGAGGCCCTTAGAAAAGGCCCTTCAGGAAAAAACCCTCATGATAACCCTTTGATGATTCATTTGAATATCTTTATTCCTCCTTTTTCCAATTAGCCAAAGTAAAGATTTTGCTCTGAATGTCTCATGATTACCAAATATAATAATGGCTGAGCCGTAGAGAGTAATTATTCCCACCTGCAGCGGTTAAGATGCAATCAGGAAGCCCCAGGGAATGGGTGCTAAATTCAAAAAGGGGGAGGGAGGATAATGATAGCTCCAAATTGCTCTCATACAGTTTTCCTATAAGAATCCAAAACCACAGTGTTAAATATATTTGCACTCAAGAAGTACAGTCTTCCGACGGCGAACGGTGCTTTTGAAAGTGGGTCTATTTTGCCGGAATGATGGCTTAAGTGTCAAAAGACACACCAGAGGACGTCTCTCAGGGTTAATAAAGAGCAACAACACGATCGTCTTTCATCTCTTCTACATTTATCTCCATTAGTATAGGGAATGCCTTTAAAAAGTTCTGTGACAGATTAATAATGACAGTCCTCACTGTGAAGCCTGCAGTAAGTCAGCATGAGTGTTCATTATCGCAGACAAGCTCTGCAATCACAGCCAGAGCGAGGGAAAGAACTTAAAGGAGAATTTCATCAAGAAAATGTAAATATTCGTCTGACTTCTGAGATAAAAGATTAAAAGACACAAGTTTTCTAAAGGACAGACTCTAGCTGAAAGATGGCATGACTTTCAGAATGTAGATTACCCCTAGTGTGCATATGCATGCACACTGGCACACACACACACAATCCCTTGACCCACACTCCTTAACCACATGCCAGAGAAAGAAGTAAACCATGATAAAGCACAGAAAACACAGAATCCTTGTAGTGGAAAACCACTTTGAAAATGGAGAAAAGTGTGTTATCTAGGTACTGTAATTGTCTCCAAAACCCCAGACACAACTGCCAAAACAACAGGCAGTGTGAAGAGATTGATATGGTACAGCAGTGATAACGGCTACTTCTCTTGTCCTTTATCAGAGTAGGACCTCAGTGAAATGGAAATAAAGGACTTCCAAAAGCTCTATGATGTAATACTGCCTTATCTGTCGTAAAGAGTAGGATATGCTGCTGGGATTTTATATACTAATTGTCCTTGATAGTTTCAACACTTATTGTTGTGCTGCGTGGACAAATGTGACTAGTTTCAGGAAACTAGGTGCATGTCCCGCGTCACTACTTCACAGGAGAGGAATTTGAACAAAAACATAGTTTTTTATCAAAATGCGTTTTTTGGCAGTAATGCCGTCTGGAACATGTAAACTTTATTTTCCTTAATAACAAACTTGTATGCCATCTGTAAATACGATAACATTGTTTAATTACGAGCCTAGTTGGTTTAGCGATGGAAAAAGACAGGAACCAGCCATTTGCTTTGCTAGTTATAGCCTAATGTTAGCTAGCTATTTAACATTGAACCTAGTTGGTTAGCTTTAGCATTATGAGTTGGGATTATGGTTTATTGTTTAGCTAGCTAGCTACCTACCTACATGTCTAAACAAAATATTTTATTTGATATACAGTAGTGTGTGTTTACCAGAGACAGGAATGTGAAGAACAACATGACCTGCACCAAAGTCAAATTAGGATATGACGTTAGGCCAACGAGACAGTGTCCAAGTTCTACATTTCTCCAGTAGAATGCCCTGCTTTTATTTCATCACACTCACAGCCGTAAGTTGTTTTCTGTAATTAGCTCGCCATTAACTTGAAAATAACGATCTTGTTGTGAGTTTATTTTTCTGTAATAATGAATACAAATTAGCTAAAGTAAAGATGATGTCAGCATTATGATATGATCATTATTTGAACTGACTAGCTAGCTAACTTCATGCTAGCTAGCTAACAAGCTAGAAACTAACCAACACATTGTTTAGAAAGTTGCCTGGTTTGCTAGATTCACCTATACTAAATTATTTTTTAAACGAATTAAATCATTGGTTGTTTAGTACACTCCCGTACTCAATCTGTTTAGCACATGGCATCACATGTGAATCCTTAAAGAGATGGGTGGGGCTAAGGCTTAAGAGGGTGTGAATGATGCTGAATGGGTGTAGACAAAGAAGTGCTCTCCAGTAGGTACCAAAACATTCCAGGACCATTTTCTCAAAAGTGGACTGACAATTTTATCAACTTTCGAAGCAGAATTACTTTACCATTGTTGATCAACTGTAGTGTATGATTTCTAGCTCTGAGTCTCTGCTTTTATCCAACAGAGAAAAATACAATTTCAAATGTTGCTACATAAGACCGAATCGAGCCGGTCGGTCACAAATAGAGAGATACAACTATTGAGTAGGATGAATGAGTAAGTGAGTAAGTAAGTTTGTGATTATGAAATGTCTAATGTCTAAATTTATCCCAAGATGAATGTCAAATGATGGTTCACAGTTATGTAACTGCTAGGCTACACATGTACTGTAAGTCTGACATTTATCTCAAACTTCTCAATGTCACTATCCTCTCAGAAAATAAAAGAGAAACTCTTCACACCTCTCAACTTTAGATGCTTTCCTAATTAAAATAGTTTGAGGCAAAGCCATGTAAGCGGATGCTTTATGCGCCCTCCAAGATTTGATTGGCAATGTTGAATCCACGCTGTTGTTAGAAATAATCACGCCATAACTAAGGAGAATCCGATTTCGGTCGATAATAATGATCACAATTTCACAGAGTGCAATTCAATTCCTAAACAGACCTGAGCTTCCCTCCAGAGACCTATCTGCCATTGTAATCGAATTTGCCTCTTGACACTGTGCACTGATGCTAGGTGTTACTACACACTCTTTAAACACTAAGTATTATGGATTATGCTAACTCTCCCTGTGGCTGAATGGTAGTTTTAGGGTTGACAGTGAGGAGTCAAACGAAGATGTTTGCACATCTTTTTGTGAGCAGGACTGTCTGAAGCCTTTCAAACAGTTTTAGATCTTTTAGAAATGACTTTGCTTTGATATTTTTCAGAAGAAAAAATACAGAGATCCAGGGGATCCAATCCTCCTGGTATTGGTGAGAGACAACATCTGTACCACCTTTTTTTAGTCAGTTGGAGTTACCAGCACAGAGACTGACACCAGGTGAGGTAAGGAAGAAATTAACCACAAACATGTTTACTCCACGTCAGTAGCACTAGGATAAACAAACCCTTTACAAATCCAACGGGGTGAAATGTAAAAAATGTGACTTTTACAGACCAGCAAAACCGATCAAACGATCAAAAACAACACTTCTCACAAAATAGTTCAGTCATAAAAAACACAATGCTCTACTTGAGCTGTGTGCCCTCAAGCAGACTCCAGCTTGCCAGTTGAACACAACTGTAACTTATAGCAGAGAAGACTGAACCCAGGTTGAACTGTTGGCTGTGTTTTGGTTTGCTGCCTGCATGAATTAGTTGTTACAGAAATAGATAAGACACATCATTCATTCATATTGTATGCATTATCCTGTAGTTACAGTAACTACTGTGTATATTGGGCTACAGTAGACTAAAAAGAGATGAAACAAAGCCATTCACCCTACATCTCCCAGCTCTGCTCTGACTGTTCTCAGCTGTCCAGAACACACCATCTCTACTTCATGTCACAAACACATGCTGCATTATCTAGCCGCTGGGTGACATCTGGGCACAACTCCCCTCTGAACTGGTTGTGTTTAGTGCTGGAGGGAAGCCTGGTCTATGAATCAGAGTAAATACAGGCAGAGATGGCTCTGTGGCAAGCAGACCAACCACAGGAGAATGTACACCAGCCAACAAGCCCAGGGCCTGCATGGCTGCCCAGGGACAGTTACCACAGTCGATTTCGATCTATTTTCCACCTCACGCTCTTTCACAGGTTGACACCCTCTCCCTCATATCATCTCCTCTTTTCTCTCTTTCCCTGGTACATCTCTCCAATCATCTCTATCTTCACCTTTTCATTCTCCTTTCTTTTCCCATTTCTTAGAATGGATCGCTCTATTAAGAACTGTGACTTAGAGCATGAGCAAGCGAAATGGTGAGAATGAATCGTTTCACCAAGGCAATTAAGACACACTGAACAAAACCATTGATGCTCTATGGACATCATTGCCTTCCCCCAAAAATTGCAAAAGGGAATTCCATGGTACATATTGAACTGTATCATTTAGCCATCTCCCGATGCTGAATGATGGCCTGAACTACTATGTGTGTCCGTGTGCAAACACACATGGATCTGGAGACTGTTTTGACACCTTAATTAGCTTGCACTCTGTGGGTGACAGTTTATTTTAACAAGGCGGGAGAGCTGCAAGCACACTTCACATGGGGAGAGATGAAAGGGTGTCGTTGACATAGAAAATGAGTGAGATATCTCAGAGCGTGGGGTGCTTGAAGCTACAGCACACAAAGAGGCAGTGTAAGCCACAGAGCTGAAAATACTGAAAGAAAGGAAAAATCTCTGGGATTCGATCCAGCAACCTTTCGGTTACCTCACAACGCTCCTACCCGCCAGGCTACAAGGTAAAAATCGGTCATTAAGCCACCGAGCAAGGCAGTTAATCCACTGTTCCCCGTGCACCAAAGACGTGGATGTCAATTAAGGCAGCTACCCGCACCTCTCTGATTCAGAGGAGTTGTGTAAAATGCGGAAGACACGTTTCAGTTGAATGCATTCAGTTGTACAACTGACTAGGTATCCCCCTTTCCCTTTTCCTCTCTAGTGGAGTGTATTTTAGCCACACAACCTGGAAGCTCAAAAGCATGAATCTGTGATGCAAGGATATACAGTTGAAGTCAGAAGTTTACATACACTTAGGTTGGAGTCATTAAAACTCGTTTTTCAACCACTCCACAATTTTTTTCTTAACAAACTATAGTTTTGGCAAGTCGGTTAGGACATCTACTTTGTGCATGACAAAAGTCATTTTTCCAACGATTGTTTACAGACAGATTATTTCACTTATAATTCACTGTATCACAATTCCAGTGGGTCAGAAGTTTACATACACTATGTTGACTGTGCCTTTAAACAGCTTGGAAATTCCAGAAAATGATGTCATGGCTTTAGAAGCTTCTGATAGGCTAATTGACATAATGTCAGTCAATTGGACGTGTACCTGTGGATGTATTTCAAGGCCTACCTTCAAACTCAGTGCCTCTTTGCTTGACATCATGGGAAAATCTAAATAAATCAGCCAAGACCTCAGAAAAACAATTGTAGACCTCCACAAGTCTGGTTCATCCTTGGGAGCAATTTACAAACGCCTGAAGGTACCACGTTCATCTGTACAAACAATAGTACGCAAGTATAAACACCATGGGACCACGCAGCCGTCATACCTCTCAGGAAGGAGACGCGTTCTGTCTCCTAGAGATGAACGTACTTTGGTGCGAAAAGTGCAAATCAATTCCAGTACAACAGCAAAGGACCTTGTGAAGATGCTGGAGGAAACAGGTACAAAAGTATCTATATCCACAGTAAAACGAGTCCTATATCGACATAATCTGAAAGGCCGCTCAGCAAGAAAGAAGCCACTGCTCCAAAACTGCCATAAAAAAGCCAGACTACGGTTTGCAACTGCACATGGGGACAAAGATCGTACTTTTTGGAGAAATGTCCTCTGGTCTGATGAAACAAAAATAGAACTGTTTGGCAATAATGACCATCGTTATGTTTGAAGGGAAAAGGGGGAGGCTTACAAGCCGAAGAATACCATCCCAACCGTGAATCAATGGGGTGACAGCATCATGTTGTGGGGTTGCTTTGCTGCAGGAAGGACAGGTGCACTTCACAAAATAGATGGCTTCATGAGAAAGAAAAATGATGTGGATATATTGAAGCAACATCTCAACACATCAGTCAGGAAGTTAAAACTTGGTCGCAAATGGGTCTTCCAAATGGACAATGACCCCAAGCATACTTCGTGGCAAAATGGCTTAAGGACAACAAAGTCAAGGTATTGGAGTAGCCATCACAAAGCCCTGACCTCAATCCTATATAACATTTGTGAGCAGAACTGAAAAAGTGTGTGCGAGCAAGGAGGCCTACAAACCTGACTCAGTTACACCAGCTCTGCCAGGAGGAATGGGCCAAAATTCACCCAACTTATTGTGGGAATCTTGTGGGAGGCTACCCGAAACGTTTGACCCAAGTTAAACAATGTAAAGGCAATGCTACCAAATACTAATTGAATGTATGTAAACTTCTGATCCACTGGGAATGCGATGAAAGAAATAAAAGCTGAAATAAATCCTTCTCTCTACTATTATTCTGACATTTCACATTCTTAAAATAAAGTGGTGATCAATTTTTACCAGGATTAAATGTCAGGAATTTTGAAAAAACTGAGTTTAAATGTATTTAGCTAAGGTGTATGTAAACGTCCGACTTCAACTGTATATAATATTGCACTGTGCAAGTGAAATACAGCAGGTACTTTTGTATTGAAGACTAGATTTTTTTGAAAATTCAATACATTTAACATAGCTGGTGAAATTGGGCAACAGTATTACGTTTATAAACTAGTTAGGATGGGCTCAAGGCAATGAGCTGGAATATAGCACTTATGTTATGTCTACAAATATGTCCAAATGGAGTCTAGTATCATCGGAATGATGCGGTGACAGTTTAGAGTAAACAACCATCAATTCTCTTTTCATCTCTGTCTCTTTGCTAACTCTGTCTGTCCCAAAATGTCTTGAGTTACAGATTCATTATTAACGCGCCATTCAATTGTTATGCTCGTGTTTTCCACAAATTGCAAAGTCATTTTGGCAGTATTGATCATGAGGTTGGTTGATTTCAATGCATAACGAATAGATGCTTAATTATTTCTGCCCCGAGGCCAGATGTTCACACTTGCAATCTCCCTTTGTTTCTATTGATCCTGAAATTACTCCCATACCAAGAAACACATATTCATACACTCCAAATGGGAAATGGAATCAACATTAGCTCTGAAAATCTGAATGGTCTCAGCATTTGCAGCAGCACTGCGTCCCCCATCAGTCCCAGACAGAAGGCGTATAAGTCAATGTAGCATTTGCTAAAGCAGAGATACAGAGTGCTTTTACTGCTGCCATGGTGTGTGCCATAATAAAAAAGTTTGATCGCACCATTCAAGAGGCAGAGTAAACAATTTCTTTACAAAGCCTCTCTCTGGCTGACAGAGAGCTGACACATAGCGTTACATTTTACTGACAGACTCAACATCAGCCATTAATCTTCCTGGGTGACAGAAGCAATTCAAAGGTATTTTGATGTTCTGGGTTAGGAGTGGGAAACATTTCCTTGTAGCCTTATTCTGTCACAACAGGAGCAGCCCAAGCTGCTCTTAAAAGCAAACTAAACACATTTGACATCTCGCACAAACTAGAGAGAATAAAAGATGTAAAGGGAGATCTTCATAAAGTCTGACTGTACACGAGCCTGCCTCCTCCAACCCAAGACACATGATTGCCCCCCAAAAAATGTATTGACGGAAGCCTTGAGAAATGTAAAGGAAGTCACTAAAGGAATATATATACGTTCGCAAGCTGACTTCTGAAAACTATGTGAGAGGCATTCATTATTTTGTTTTTCCATAATCATCTCCCTTTCCGAACTGGATTGTCATGTAGCTAATGATCAGAGCATAGCCGTGAAAGACTATATACTTCAAATCTCTTCAACTATTCATCTCGCTCTCTTTCTCCTCCTCTCTTTCTTTCTCTATCTCTCACTCTCTCTCGCTCTCTATTTCTCCCTCTCTGTATGAACAGAAGGAACATGGAAGTTGGTCAGTGACCGTACAGCTTCTGCTCTTCAGTGGGAATATTTAGTGAGAGTGGAGAGTGGGAGTTGAGCCTCAGGTTAAACTAGGGTTTCTCATGCTCAGATCAATAGCGGATCAATGTTCAGGGAACCATTACCCAGTGAGGACAGGCAGGAAACATCACCATGGTGATTTTACACTCAGAGTCAGAGCTGCTAGGCTAATTTATGCTATTCAAGAGTGTTAGGAAATATAACTTAATGGGATGTTTAAAATAGTTGTTTCATGCAGTGGAGGCTGCTGAGGGGAGGACGGCTCATAGTAATGGGTGTAATGGTGTAATGGATGGAGTGGAGTAAATGGAATTATATGTTTTTGATACCATTCCATTTACTCCATACCAGCCATTATTATGAGCCGTTCTCCACTCAGCAGCCTCCACTGGTTTCATACCATACTTAGCTTTCAATGATCTCAATCCACTCTCAAACCAGTATCAGAGCAGACATACAACAGTGTGAAACAAACATTAAAATGACACACATACTAAGGAACCTCTCGGTGGCTTCTCTCTTTGCAATTGGTGCATGTGAGTAGTGGTTCATGGCGGAGGGTCTAGTTTAAGAGAGCATGGCTCAATACTTCCATTCTCTATGCCCTGTTTAGCTGTGTCCTCCTGTGGTGATAGTGAAGGTCACCTCCTATCATCTGCATCATGGCCAATGTAAAGGGTCCATACTGTATATGCTGAAGCTATTGCTCAGAGGAGATAGGATGCTTTCCCCCTCTGAAGCACCTTCCATCCTTCAGCCTAGTCATTGGCTGAGCAGGTGGAGGGACATGCAGAAACACACATACGCATATGGTACAGTGAACCTAAACTGTGAACTTGCAGTGACCATTTTTCCCAGATGTACACATTCTGTTGAACAAACCTATTAAAAGTTCAGGGATTGTTATTTTTGAGGGATGGAGTATTCAAGGACTTTGAGTGGTTGAAGGACTTTACCAATCAGGCGTAAATGTAATATGCTGACTAATCTAAGTGTCCCTGAGAGAGACGGGAGACAGGAGTGGGAGGCTGACAGAGTGCTGCTTCACTGTCAGATAGATGTGATCCTGACAGACATGCCCATTCTGGGACTGTGTGATTGGGCAATGACTGGCTTTACCCATAGATACAGGGATCAGTCAAGAACAATACACCAAGGCTTACAGGACAATGAGTGATGAGACTTGAGAGGGTGTAAAAAGAGGAGAATGAATTGCTTAAAGTGCATGACTCTGTACAGAGAGTGGAGACAGAAGTTTGTTTCTCCAGTGTATCATCAGGCTTGGCATAATGTAAAAGCTAAACTATAGCTAAGTAAACAAACTCAAAATGACTGTTTCAACTAAACAGCTTATGAGGGTTCCACGTCTGTATCCTCAACAAAGTAATAGTGTGGGAAAGGGCTACACAGGGGCAGTGGAGATCTGACACAGAGAGCGCTAAGCGATGAAGGAAATGCCAAGCCTCGGAGACCTCATTTAAAATATCTAGGATTGCTATTCCACAGCAATAGCCTGGATCTATTTGTTAGGATGCGGCAGACAGTCAACCTGACGACAGCAGATTTAAAATCCTGACCTGAATAAGACTGCAGAATAGCAAAGCAATTAAGGATTGTTTTGTTCCTCTTTAAAAAAATCTAATCCAGGCAGTATTTTCTTTTATTGGATTCTTCTTGGCTGTGCTCTGCTTAGAGACTTTCTGGCACTGACTGCATTTGACTGGCAGAGAGAAAATCACTGATTGTCTCACCATAGACTGGTTGAAAGAACTTTGGATTGGGTGCTAAACACCACATAGCCAGGATAGGATAGAATGAGGCAAAGAAAAATACAATGCTTCACTAGAAGAACTCTTCTTCAGCCACAGACAGAGAGATTGTTAAAGAGAGGTGGTTAAGGTGAGAACAAAAAATCGATTGAGGCAATCAGAGAAATTGTAGAGCAGCTCTGCAGCGTAATACCTGAATTTATGTCTTACTCTATCTGATCCTACTGAGGGAATCTCTTAACAATTCCTTTCAACCCTCTCAGCCAAAGGAAATGTTGGGTGACATTCTGATTGGAAGAAACCTCTGCTTAGCACTGAAATCCTGTACAGTACATTGTGTACATTCCATGTATTTCTTTTTTTACGTCAAGACAAAGAGTGAAAAATCACAGGGATTTCTCCCCCGTACGGCATGAGAGAGATAGAGAGTGAGAGAGAGAGAGAGAGAGAGAGAGAGAGAGAGAGAGAGAGAGAGAGAGAGAGAGAGAGAGAGAACTAATCAGGCAGAACGGGACAGGCTCCAGGGAAGCTGCTGATTGGCACCAATCCTCTAATATCCAGGCCTTAATTTCCTTATTATTCTAGAGAGGCACTAGACAAAAAAAAAATCTATAATGGCCTTCCTCTTGTCTAAAGTTACATTGTTGCCATCACAAGACGGCTCTACGTGACAGGCTTTTCTCATCCCCTCCTTAGGAGGTCTTGCAGATGAATTGGATGCATAGTGAACTCATTTAAATGACTGGGCTGGCCAGGCTGTTGTAGCTAGGGACCTGGATCATTATGAGTCAGAATGAGCAATGGTCTGAGGCAGAGTAATATACAGTGCATTCGGAAAGTATTCAGTTCCCTTCACTTTAACCACATTTTGTTACGTTAAAGCCTTTTTCTAAAATTGATTAAATAAATGTTTTTCCTCATCAATCTACACACAACACCCCATAATGACAAAGTGAAAAGAGGTTTTGAGAAATGTTTGCAAATGTATTAAAAACAAAAAACAGATACCTTATTTACATAAGTATTCAGACCCTTGCTATGAGACTCAAAATTGATCATCCTTCAGATGTTTCTACAACTTGATTGGAGTCCACCTGTGGCAAATTCAATTCATTGGACATGATTTGGAAAGGCACACACCTGTCTATATAAGATCCCACACTTGACAGTGCATGTCAGAGCAAAAACCAATCCATGAGGTCGAAGGAATTGTTCGTAAAGATCCGAGACAGGATTGTGCCAACGCACAGATCTGGGGAAGGGTACCAAAACATTTCTGCAGCATTGAAAGTCTCTAAGAACACAGTGGCCTCCATTCTTAATTGGAATAAGTTTGGAACCACCAAGTGTCAAACGTGGGAGAAGGGCCTTGGTCAGGGAGGCGACCAAGAACCCGACCAAGAACCTGATGGTCACTCTGACAGAGCTCCAGAGTTCCTCTGTGGAGATGGGAGAACCGTCCAGAAGGAAAACCATCTCTGCAGTCCTCCACCAATCAGACCTTTATGGTAGAGTTGCCAGACGGACGCCACTCCTCAGTTAAAGGCACATGACAGCCCACTTGGAGTTTGCCAAAAGGCACCTAAAGATTTTCAGACCATGAGAAACAAGATTCTCTGATCTGATGAAACCAAGATTAAACTCTTTGGCCTGAATGCCAAGCGTCACATCTGGAGGAAACCTGGCACCACCCCTATGGTGAAGCATGGTGGTGGCAGCATCATGGTGTGGCAATGTTTGTCAGCTGCACGGACTGGGAGACTAATCAGGACCGAGGGGATACATGAACAGAGCAAAGTACAGAGAGATCCTTTATTAAAACCAGCTCCAGAGTGCTCAGGACCTCAGACAGGACAACGACCATAAGCACACAGCAAAGACAATGCAGAAATGGCTTTGGGACAAGTCTCTGAATATCCTTGAGTAGCCCACCCAGAGCCCGGACGTGAACCTGATCGAACATCTCTGGAGAGACCCGAAAATAACTGTGCAGTGACGCTCCCCATCCAACCTGAGAGAGCTTGAGAGGATCTGCAGAGAAGAATGGGAGAAACTCCCCAAATACATGTGTGCCAAGCTTGTAGTGTTGTACCCAAGAAGACTCGAGGCTGTAATTGCTGCCGAAGGTGCTTCAACAAAGTACTGAGTAAAGGGTCTGAATCATCCTTGACAAAGGAGATGATTGTGGACTACAGGAAAAAGAGGACCGAGCACGCCCCCATTCTCATCGACGGGGCTGTACTGGAGCAGGTTGAGAGCTTCAAGTTCCTTGGTGTCCACATCACCAACAAACTAACATGGTCCAAGCACACCAAGACAGTTGTGAAGAGGGCATGACAAAACCTATTCCCCCTCAGGAGACTGAAAGGATTTGGCATGGGTCCTCAGATCAAAGGTTCTACAGCTGCACCATCGAGAGCATCCTGACTGGTATGGCAACTGCTCGGCCTCCAACTGCAAGGCACTACAGAGGGTAGTGCGTAGGGCCCAGTATATCACTGGGGCCAAGCTTCCTGACATCCAGGACCTCTATGCCAGGTGGTGTCTGAGGAAGGCCCTAAAAATTGTCAAAGACTCCAGACACCCTAGCCTTAAACTGTTCTCTGCTACCGCACAGAAACCGGTACCGGAGCACCAGGTTTAGTTCCAAGAGGCTTCTAAAAAGCTTCTAACCCCAAGCCATAAGACTCCTGAACATCTAATCAAATGGCTACCCAGACTATTTGCATTGCCCACCTACACTCTTTTACACCGCTTCTACTCTCTGTTGTTATCATCTATGTATAGTCACTTTAATAACTCTACCTACATGTACATATTACCTCAATTACCTCGACTAACTGGTGCCCCCGCACATTGACTCTGTACCGGTACCCCCCTGTGTATAGTCTCGCTATTGTTATTTTACTGCTGATCTTTAATTACTTGTTACTTTTTATTTCTTATTCGTATTTTAGTTAGGGGGCTCATAAGTAAGCATTTCACTGTAAGGTCTACACCTGTTGTATTCAGCGCATGTGACTAATACAATTTGATTTGATTTGATTTGAATACTTTGTAAATGGAACATTTCAGTTTTTAATATTTAATACATTTACAAAATTTAAAAAAACATGTTTTTGCTTTGTCATTATGGAGTATTGTGTGTAGATTGATGAGCATGAAAAAAACTATTAGAAACATTTTAGAATAAGGCTGTAATGTAACAAAATGTGGAAAAAGTGAAGGAGACTGAATGCTTTCAGATTGCTCTGAATTGAGAGTTGTGCCAATGTGGTTTCTTTCTCAACATTTCGAGAGTGCAACTTCCTCCTTCATAGTCTTTTGCTAAGTGATAATTGACGCTTCCGCGTTGTGCTGTTTGTTTCTGATGGTTTTCAAAGCCTATGAAGATGTCCAGTGAAAGCAGATATGCAGTTTTTTGACACTACAACACTGTACAGACTTGTTTTAACATTATCCCAAATGCTAAACCATAAAAACGTCTGTTCATTTCAGTGCTTTGTTTTACTTCTTTACAGCGGGTCATTTCATAGGGAATTGTTGGAGGTGCTCTAGTATTGTTACATCAGCAACATTTTGAGAATAAAGGTGCTAACATGGCATACAATGACTACATCAAGCATCTGACTCTACAGACTTGTTGGAGGCATTTGCAGTTTGTTTTGGTTGTGTTTCAGATTATTTTTGTGCGCAATTGAAATGATGTATTGTGTCATTTTAGAGTTACTTTTATTGTAAAGAAGAATAGAGTATGTTTCTAAACACTTGTAATTTAATGTGGATGCTACCATGATTACGGATAATCAAGAATGAATCGTGAATAACGAAGAGTGAGAAATTTAGAGGGTCAAAGATCATACCCCAAGACATGCTAACCTCCACTGTTATTGGTAAAGGTGAGAGGTTAGCATGTCTTATAACTTTTTAAACAACATCTATTTTATTAGCATAAAATCATAGAATTTCATTATTTGAATGATGTATTTTATACAGTCATTATTGCTCATCTTTATCAATGGTGTCAATACATTTTGGACCCCACTGTATATATGGCTCTGTTCTGAGGAGATGCCTGCCTTCTGTTGGTGAGGATATGGTGCAGGTGGGACAGGGTGATACGGAAAGAATGAAGAAGAATGAAAGCATGGAGAAGTGAAAAATAAGCGTTGTACTGCAAGTGGAAACATTTGTTTGGCGGATTCTATAAAATAATTCGGATTCTATAAAATAATACAAAACGAAAGAATGAAAAGCCCACGCGGAAAGAAAAGTGGAATCTTTAACAAAGAAAATCTCCCATCTCTTGCCTCAGACAGTAATTGCCTTTAGAAAAGTAAACATGTGTTGGTTGTGGATCCATGGCTTTGACATACCCTTATGTGAAAAGCAAGAATTCCCTTCAAAAGCTCCAGCAGGCAACAGCCTTAGAGTGGAAAGGATAACAGTTCATTGAGTTGAAACACCTGCCCTCCCCTTTCATCCAGACACCCTCCATCTGCCCTTTGGCTTCATTAAGGGGAACCAAAACTTGTATTTTAATTTATTATGGCTTCTATCCGTGTTCCAGCTCATCGAGCCACCGTCCTTCAGACAGGCTTTGAACAAACTGTTGCTCAATGGCTCCAATAAGCTCATCAGACACAACCTTTAGCTGGAGCGGAACCAAGGCAGAGGCACGGAGCACCACCATTAGCATGACAGCTGTACAGTGTGTTAGAGTAATGTAGCTACTGTGATGGAGATGGACTAACCCTAAACAGACATGAACCCAAGAAGAGGGAGTCAAAAGTGAAACCCATAGGAATCCTAAGAGATGACTGGTGTACCTCCACTGACTAAACAATTATTCATTGCAAAAATATGTAGTGTCCTGACAGAGAAGCAAAGCATGCCAATGAATGGGCTATGGGTAGCTCATCTTGGAAGTTTGCTGTCAGAAAACAGAAAGGGCGTTTGATTAATAATATATATATATCAATAATATATAATAATATATACTTCGCTAAGCTTTATTATTTGTCTGAGGTACTGAATAATGAGAACTGACAGAAAGCATCAGCTGTGCATTTTCCATTTTATAATAGGGTTGGGGTCAATTCCCTTTCAAATGCAGTCAATTCATAATTGAAAACCAATGAAGAGAATTGGGATTGGAATTTCAGTGTACTTCCTGAATTGGCTGGAATTTAAATGGAATTCACCCCAACCCTGTTATAAAACGGAAAATGCACAGGTGACGCTTTCTGTCAGTATCAAATAGCTCAATAAATTCCAATTAATGTAATATAACAAAATAAAATAAAAAGTATGTGCACCCTGGTTCTGTGTACGGTGATAACGTTGATCTATCATAAATATGATTAGGGTTGCCAGAAATCCTGGTTGGAGGTTTCCTGATATCTTTCTTATTCCCTGCTGATTCCTGGATCCGCACACCGGGATTTCTGGAAAACCAGGGAATTTATCGCAACCCTACATATGATAGAGTATGTAAATTACAG
The DNA here is from genome assembly GCF_901001165.1 of Salmo trutta. Classification (NCBI taxonomy): domain Eukaryota; kingdom Metazoa; phylum Chordata; class Actinopteri; order Salmoniformes; family Salmonidae; genus Salmo; species Salmo trutta. The sequence continues at coordinate 40,069,076 of NC_042975.1, read as the reverse complement.
TACATAAGACACTCCAGTAAGCTTCTTCTGCTGGGTTCACCTCTGGGGTCTGTGTCTTATTCTCTGTGATGAAAGCATGTACTGTACATTCTAATGACAAATACAGTAGTATGCGCACGCACACACACACAAAGCGAGGAATGGGGAGAACAGAGGATGGAGAGTACTGTGTGAATACAGATGGAGCATCACCCTCTCATCTGACAGAAAGACCTCCTCTAGCTCCCTGACTAATTTCACTGTCTCCTCTCTCTCCTCCCTCTCTCCCTCTCCTCCACTGATCTCAATGGCTATGACCATTCAATCAGGACAGATGAAAAGCAACGGCAAGAACCAATCCCTGCTAAGAATAAATCTACTCCTCAATCCAACTGACCAAATCTAGCATTGCCCTTATGGTGTTTGAAACACTCCAAGATGAAGGTTAGTGTAGCTGACTGCAGGTTCTATGGGTTTAGAGACAATATAACATTTACATTTTAATAATTTAGCAGACACTCTTATGGAGTGCATACATATGCATACTTTTTTTTCTCACTGGTCCCCTGTGGCAATGAATCCACATCCATGGCATTGCAAACACCATACTCTACCAACTGAGCCACACGGGACCAGACTACTAGTTCAATCATTAACGTGTCACAGAGAGCGTCAAGAGTAGAATCCTTTTCCAATTCCCAGGGAACTGATGACAGGCATCAATCTGCCTGTGTAATCAGCCCAGGGCCTAAGGCAGGGCAGGACAGCCAGGGGGGAGCCAACGGAGTGATGGGGAATAAAGTACTGTCATTAGCTTCAATGGCTTCCGCTCCCTCCCGCTTCACTGAGGGAAGAGTTATCCAGATCAAATTTATGCTCTCTCATCCACCAAAATGAGGGCAATATGAACGCTACAAGCACTCTCCCTATACTCTTTACGCCTGTCGTAAGTGTGGCCAATGAACCAGATAAGGAGAGGGGAGAAAGTAGGAAAAGAGGTGGAGAGAGAATGAGAGAATGAGAGAGACAGCTTGGGATTGTTGCTATTCCCACAACATTAACTGTACATTTGCCATAATCATTATTCTGAGAAAAAAGTGACACGAAGGAGGTGACAATCACACTAAGGACGGAAATAAACTGAAAATAAACTGGATTTGTTTATTTCGTCCCATTGAACATGTCAGCCACACTCTGTAATAATCTAGGTAAATGGGAAAAAGTCCAATCTCTCGCCGTGTGTGTGTGTGTGTGTTTATGTGTGTATGCGTGTGTGTATGTGTGTGCGTGCATGTCAGCAACAGAGCCAGGCTGGGCTGCTCTGGCTGTGGGATAAATGGCCTTGTCTGGAGGGCAGCTCTTTGCCGGAGGCCCCCAGATGGGCTACTGGAGCAGATCAGATATGCTTCATGTGTCGCACTTCCCGCACATCTCTCATCAGCACTCTGACACCAGGGCCTGAATCACACCATCCAACTACCTCCCTCTATCGCCCTATCTCACCATATCTCCCCCTCTCTCACAGCACCCCGTCTCTCCTGGTGTTCTTATCTCTCCATCTCCCAGCTGGATCAGATGTAGCACAGTGTAGCGCCAGCTGCCCAGTACAGTTCTCCTACAGTAGACAGACAGACAGCCCACTGGGCACAGACGTCAGTTCAACGTCTAGTTCTGATTTACATTTGGTTGAGATGTCATCTAGCGTGAATTCAATGTGAAATCAACAAAACACTTCACCACGTCATCTAGGTTAAAAGTTGGGTGAAAAAAATACAATGCCCTTACGTTGATTACTTTTTTGCAAAATCAAGTAGTTTTCCACGTTGACTCAATGTCATCACATCAATTTTTGGGGTTGAAATGACATGCAAGCAACGTTGCCCAGTGAGAGGAAAGGACAGAGACTGCCTCATAAAGCTCATTAAACTCACTGTGACCAGGCCTGTCTGGCTGGGCTGTTCACCCATACACAGCAATACCAGGCCAGCCATGCCTAGCTTTTCAAATCAAATCAAATCAAATCAAAAGATCTGAGTGTGAAGTATAGTGTGGGGGATTAGACTTGGGGACAGAGCAGAATATGGTGGAAAACTGGATTTTAAGACTATTTTCCTTGTCTGCTGGTCTGAAGTCAGATCCCAGTCCACCGGGGGGAGTGAGAGAGCAAAGCTGCAGACGCATGTCATCATGCTGAGGCATTTTAATAGGCTGGGTGCATGTAACACTGAAATTGCTTTCATGCAGTTTGGCAGGAGGATGTCAGAGAGCAACACCAGGCGAGGGCCTGTGAGTACACAAGTCTGAAAACATAAACGGCGTAAACAAAAACATTAGGTGCCTATTGGGTGCCGGGGGAAACCCAATATTAGAGTTGACACTGATGGATGCACAGGTCTAGATAAAACAGCTGAGCTCCACCGGGAAGTAGAATACAATAGGGATAACCCTGTGGCAGGTGTCTGGCCTATCACAAGGCATTCCATGTATTTCCGGTTAATGCACATAGTGTTTAATGGGAGCTTGGGCCAATTAGGGGGTGACCAGAGCTTAATACCATAGTGCTCTGGAGTGGTTCATTTACTGCCAGAGAATAAGTTGCCGTTGATGAAAACGAAATAGCAACTGACCACAATTGTGTGGTGTTTGCGTGTATGTGTAATGTGTATGTGTGCATTGATGTGTCTGTGTGTGTGTGTGTGTGTATGTGTACAGTATAGCATGACTCCCTTTGCTGGTGACAATGCTACAGTTAGCATCCAGAGCTTGGGTCTTGGGCACAAATTGGGTCCTGACAGAGTCCAGTCCAGTTTAATGAAGAAATATTGAGGCCTGTGGGAAGAGAGTGGCTGGCAGATTTATGAGAGATCAAGAGCCCATCCTTCCCTCCCGCTGCCTCCTGTCCACGGCCAATAGATTGCCTGCTGCTGCTACTCACTATAGCTCAAATAAATGTTTGCCCTGCCCGCTGAAAATTCATACTATTCCAATATTTATGTGTCAGGCAGCATCTTGTTATGAGTCTGGAATGATTCCTGTGTATCCAACTGCATTTCCACTGTCCTTCTCGTGTTTAGTAGAGGTTGTGGCCCTGACAGAAATGTAGTGACCTGCCAATTAAGTATTGTTCAAAGGCAAGTTTCAGATTTCTCTGATCATCATCACAATAGAACTCTTCTCTCAATGCTTGGATATCAAATATTTTTGCCTGTCATAACAAACTGTCATATGAACCCAGAGAAAGCAGATATCAATCTTTCAAAGTGAAAGCAATGAGAAAATAAATGAAACTACCACATAGCCACTATATAAATGAATGGTGTATTCTGACGATAGCACTACATTTCATAAGTCAGAGTGAAACCAGCTTATTAAATTATGTTGGAATTGCTGTGTCTGTAGAAATGCAGCTTAAGTACATTTACAAACAGCTGTCTTCAGTAAATGTAATAATCCAAATAATAGGATCGAAGTGCTTTATCCTCGGCCTCTCCATGCCGAGATAGCACTGCAGGAGCTCTGCTCTAACCTCTCTATTTCTACGTCTCCCCAATACCATGTAGTGTGGTAGAACAAAGACGGGCGTACACTACTCTATTTTTAGAGGTTACGCTTTTAAGATTTGTCTTCTCGGGAGCGTGTGGCCGTCACCGCTACTTGTTTAGTATGAGCGGGTCAGAGACGCAATCTGAGGGCTCCTGATCCCGTCTTTGAGCCGTCCCAGACGTCCCGGTATTTTCAAATGTTTAATTTTAATCAGCACAAAATCTGCAATGCTCTTGTAGTGTGAGATGTGTAACGACAATGTTTGAGAACAATGATCAGCAATAGCCAATCAGATCATGTGAGGTAACCTAGCTAGCGTAGCCCAAAAAAAGGAAAACAAAATGGCTTCCAACAGAAGAGCTGGCTGGCAAATCCGTGCACACACAACAAGTGCGACCAGCTGTTGTTCACTGTCAAGCTGAATCTTTGTTTGGCACTGTCTGTCTCGTCTTGTGACAAACAAAGTCACGTTTCGTTTTTGTTATCGCGAGATAGAGTGGTTTCGAGAATCCTCACGACCAAGTGAATAGTCTTGTAGTATGTGACCCTTGTCTGTGCCACATTGTTTAGTGTGCGCACCAATACGTTGGCAAGACAAAAGCATTTTTAAATATAAGACGCTCATCAATGTTAGGATTTTGAAAGTCGTGTAGTGTACGCCCGGCATAAGTAAGAGCTTACACATATAGAATGCATGTAGAACCCCAGTCGCCCAGTGCAAAAACATCCGCTGGTTTTGTTGGTGGAATGTGCACTATTGATGTTGTTGTGCACTATCTGTGAATATGGTAGATACTGTATCTTTGTGTTGGACTTCTACTAGCTGCAAGAAGCAGAGAGCTGCCTGATGGTGTGAGAGGTACTTAATATAAACTTACCAAGGGCTGTATATTACATGTACTGCAAGCTAGAGAAAATCAACAAACCAATTCATTTGAAGAACCTGCAGATGGTAAGAACAGAGTCTGGATAATGAACAGACTCTCAGAAAGAAAGTGTTCTGTACCTTAAACAAGCTTTGGCTGTGAAGATCCATTTAGACAGTCACCCAGACTCCTACCACTGCACTAACTACATCTGTTAGCATCACAGACATACAACAATACAGTGTTATTTTCTATTGGCTTCTGTGTAATGAAAAGAATCATGTTAGCTTATTAGGATTTTTCACTATAGAACTGTAACAAAATTGGATTTCAAGCCTGGCTAGCTCGGGAAGATCTAGAGAAGGAGAAGTGGAGCAAGAGGGAGAGAGTCAGAGGGAGAACAAGTAAATGAAAAATAAAGTGAAGATTCAAGTGGTTCAGCATGGAAGGTTTTGAAACAAGAGAAGTAAGGTTTTAGTGGAATGCTGTTCATTCTGCTGATATTGCTGACATACTGTCAGGGGCAGACTGGACATCTGGCATTTCGGGCAAATGCCAGATGGTCTGGTCAATTTTTTGCCTAGTGGGCCTGTCTAGCTTGTTGTTGTTTTTTTGCTCAAAATGAAAATGATCTGGCTAATAATGGGGGCCTCAAGGAATAAAATGGGCCGTTGTGGGGATGTCATGGGCCAGAAATGGGCCAGTGTGTTAGAAATGCCAGAGCTGATTTCTGGTCCCAGTCTGCCCCTGCATACAGTAGTTATTAATGGCAACTATAACAAATTAGACATTATATGCAGAGGCAGATACAGATACAGAATCCAGCGGAATGCCTTAGGAAACCATCAGCAGTGTGCTGTTGCCGACTGACCCTATCACACAGAGGGTTTGCTACTTGTGTGAGCGACATTAAACAAACACGCGATTCATCCAATCAGGTTAATCAAATGTCTCTGCAGACAATAATGTAAAGGGTAATAGAGCAAATAGAAAGCTTAGGTAAACAGTTTGTTGCAGTCAGGTATTAACGTTGGGTTTCGATTAAATCATTGTATAAATTCCACATTGACACCAGGGATAGCTGTTGAATAACAACACTTTATCTAGCTTTTGAATGCATGCCAGTCATTGATATGAGCAATGCCTGCCACACAATATAACTACAGCTGGCATTGTGATTGAAAGGTCAAATGGAGACAGGTAGATGAGTGTCTCCAAAAGAGATTCAAGAGCAAGAAAGCTGCATTAGTTAAACTTTGCAAAACTATCTGTTTCACTCTGGCCTAGACTGAAATCTGTCTTCAAAATTGCATGCCGATCATCAGCGGGGCTTATAGATTTTCCCTGAACAGTCCTTCAATTTTCCAAACAAATACAATTTCAGGGCCAATCTATCCTTGTTGTAAAGCACAGAGGCAATCCCACCATTGACATTTTGTGTGGGTCTTTTGCAGCAAATTTGCTGGAAGTAATCTGAATGGTAAGACAATGATTGATTGAATACAATGTCGGCGATACAATGGGTCTTTATCTCTGTAGAATCAGAGACATTTTCAACTCCTCTGCGTTTAGAGAGCATACAGCTTTAACACTGTACAAAACAGATTTTATACACACCCACACAGACACACACACACACACACACACACACACACACACACACACACACTAATGACAGCTGCAAAAGATTAGGCGGCATTCATCCAAGTCTGACCACTAGAGCCCCTGGGGTCTAAACCTGCATTGGTTATGTTACAATCAATATGTATGAATGCCTCTGGGGTGATAATGTAGAGGTTACTAGAAGGACATTTCCTTGTGCCCACCCCAGACTGACTGAGGCAGGAAACTATCCCCTGAATGTTCACACACACACACACACACACACACACACACACACACACACACACACACACACACACACACACACACACACACACACACACACACACACACACACGCAAATCAGCAAAGCGAGGCAGCAGGTGAGTGTCAGGCAGGGAAGCGGCGAGGCAGGCTGGCTGCATCCAGTAAATTATATGTGGTTTGGTCTCTCGCCACACAGCAGGGAGCAGAGATCACTTCCTGAGAAATAATAAAGATGATCTGCTGCCCTTTTTCCTGCTTCACGATAGAAATGTCAAGACATCTAGAGGAACGTTATTGCAAGGTCAAGTACTACACACACACACACAACACACAGAGCTCTGAAAGGGCAAGCCTCTCTCTTTTTATTTACCAACTCTCAGATCTCCACTGTTCTGTCCTGTTCCCCTCCTGTTTCCTCCTGCCAAACTGCACTGAGACTCTGGGGAGTTCTTCAAAACCCTTTAAACTCAGCAGGTATACTCATGAAAGACCAGCTCTGACCCACCCTCACCCCATATCATCATGTAGCTAATAAACATGCAGGGGAAATTACATTCAACACCTGAACCTGTTTGTTTGTGTTTGTAATCCTAATTGAGACCACACAGACACGCTCCAGTCACAACAGCCACCTTCCTGTAACGTCTCCCCGCTGGGATCTGACATCACTGTAGGATAAACAAACAGTGTTATACAATCAGTTACAGCACTCTGATTAGCCTTGATGTATAATTACAGTGCTTCAGATGCCATAACACACCACAACATTCAGGAGAGCAGTTCACACCACTCAATTTCCCCACAACAGCCAGTCATTTAATAATGAGACTTGCCAGGTGCAGTTTGTTTCAATACACCTGCAATCCTCCATATTATGCTCTCCTTTACCTTAGTGTGGCCCACCAAAGACATACTGTAAGTATCTTAGGCAATCATAACCTTGCACAGTGTAAGTAAGAGCAGAGCAGTGGAGGCTGCTGAGGGGAGGACGGCTCATAATAATGGCTGGAACGGAGAGAATGGAATGGCTGGTTAATACCTTTCCATTAATCATAGCCATTACCACGTGCCAATCCTCCCCAATTAAGGTGCCACCAACCACCTGTGGAGGGAGCATAGGTAACGGTACTGCTTTGTATATGTGTAGAACTAGGACATGTAATGTTTGGCATTTCAATACCAACCAATAATCTCACTACACCCCACATGTGCCCACCCACTCAAAAAGTAAGCATTATGTGCCATTTAAAGTTACACTAAACAGACTGACATGATTGCCTTATTGTCCTCTGCTGTCAGCACTAATCATCTGTGCTTACAGAGGTGAATTTAGCTGATGAAACTTCCTCTGATGAAACTTCCTCTGATGAAACTGGGACTTTCTTTAGTCCACATCAGAAGAGAAAAAACCCAAGGTGTACACAATGCAGGGACAGTGGTGTGTATTCATGGATGCCAAGGGAACTCAGGCTTCCCAAAAAATGTACCAATAGGAAATATATATATATATATATATTTTTTAAATCTTTCGTCTCTCTGTGTTTCATAGTTTTCCTTAAATTCGCAAGAGGCTGAATGTATCTTACAGGAGAAAGCATCCGAGTGAAACAGCCCCCCTCTGTCTCTACGTGTAGGCCATCTATCTGATGCTGTCTCGTCCAAACGAGTATGACATTGTTGCCGCCTGTAGCATTGAAGGCAAGGGAAGCCATTAGGCATTTGGCCTCCCTTGATTAAAAAAAGCATTACAAAAAATGGCAATCAGTGTTGAGGTAAACTGAGCAAGCTCAACTGTAAATGGTCTTGGCTCACCAAAAAAAGTGTCAAGGGAAGCCAGCTTGAATTTTGGCATCACTCCTATCAAATCCCATTGAGGGCATACGTCGTTGACAGAAAAACTTGAACTGTTGCATCTCGTTGTGTTGTTGTCCTCCAGTGGCTATCTAGCTAAAATTGGCCCTTTCCTAAATTAGAAATGGATGGGGATAGGGATCTGGACTTGTGGTTTTACATAATTCTCTGTACTGGCAAATTATAATAACGGTGATTCTGATCCAACCATTAATTCATACATTGTTGTGCCCCTGACCTGAGAGGATGCAAGTTCAATACATAGCTAGATGTAGAAGCCTAATGCTAACTAGCTAACATTGCCCATGAATGGAAGTTAGGTTAGCGAGCAAGCATTTTAGCCAGGTAGCCTAGGACAGCAAAAAATTAAGCGTACACTGTATAACAGAGTGATAGATCGTTTTGTCAACATGGAAGAAAGGAGGATGGCATTGGCGTTTCTCTACAGGTAGGGTGAGTCAATATGTTTTTCTACTTGCACGAACGTGCACACCCACGCACACACACACACACATGCGCACACACACACACACACAAATCAGAACCATGGACAGCCACATCATATTTTGTTTACATTGATTGGACAAAATTGTTTTTGGCATCTTTAAATTGTCACTGTATTAGACTAAGCAGATGAGAGTTGATGATGTTGAAATGTTGAAGTTGAATGGTGCTGGAATAGTGGAGGCAGCTTTGTAACTTGCGGTAACTCTCTGTGGTTCTAAATCAATAGTTGTTTAGTGGCGGAAACATTAACTTGCTTGACCCTGCTGTAGGTCATGTAACTGTCTGTTACTGTACATGCAATATGCTTTGTGGACTTCACTGGACAGAGGTTGCTATCCGGTTATGTGATAAAACAAAGGTGTGGTTGAATTTATTCTGCCACAAAGTCTTCTTATTGTTTCAGCCTTTAGGCCTATATGTATATCACGGCCGCAAGGCATTTGAATAAACAGGTTATAGAGCAAACAACGCAATTATCACAACACATAGGCTTCCCCAGTGATTATACCCACACACCACTACTGTGCAGGGATCTCATTGAGAGACATTTTAATAGAAAACACATCAGCTACACCCTCTAGCAGGATTCATGAACAAAGAACCCCCAAAACCCCAAGACTTCTCTCCCTTCTGTTTTCCAAAGTGATTTAGACTGATAGCGGCACCATCAAAGGCAAGAGCAAGCTGCATAATTCATGGCATTTTTAAAGGACAATTGGCTGGGGGAAGAGACAACTTATTAAAGGAAGATAAAGCACCACAATGAACGAAAGAGCAGAAAAAGGAAATTAAAGACAGCATTCCTACAGAGTTGGTTAAATATCTTCTTCAGGATTGGTGGGTCCCCTGCGGGACGGTTAAGCTAACGTCGGCTAATGCGATTAGCATGAGGTTGTAACAAGAACATTTCCCAGGACATAGACATATCTGATATTGGCAGAAAGCTTAAATTCTTGTTAATCTAACTACACTGTCCAATTTACAGTAGCTATTACAGTGAAAGAATACCATGCTATTGTTTTTTTTATTTTTTTATTTCACCTTTATTTAACCAGGTAAGCCAGTTGAGAACAAGTTCTCATTTACAACTGTGACCTGGCCAAGATAAAGCAAAGCAGTGTGACACAAACAACAACACAGAGTTACACATGGAATAAACAAACGTACAGTCAATAACACAATAGAAAAGTCTATATACAGTGTGTGCAAATGAAGTAAGATTAGGGAGGTAAGGCAATAAATATGCAGAGGTGGCGAAATAATTACAATATCACATATAAACACTGGAGTGATAGATGTGCAGAAGATGAATGTGCAAGTAGAGATACTGGGGTGCAAAGGAGCAAAAAATATAAAAAATATAAATAAAATAAAAACAATATGGGGATGAGGTAGTTGGATGGGCAATTTACAGATGGCCTATGTACAGGTGCAATGTACAGCTGCGGTGATAGCTGATGCTTAAAGTTAGTGAGGGAGATTAGAGTCTCCAGCTTCAGTGATTTTTGAAATTCGTTCCAGTCATTGGCAGCAGAGAACTGGAGGAAAGGCAGTCAAAGTAGGAATTGGCTTTGGGGGTGACCAGTGAAATATATCTGCTGGAGCGCGTGCTACGGGTGGGTGCTGCTATGGTGACTGGCGAGATGAGATAAGGCTGGGCTTTACCTAGCAAGGACTTATAGATGACCTGGAGCCAGTGGGTTTGGTGACGAATATGAAGCTAGGGCCAGCCAACGAGCGCATACAGGTCGGTGGTACAGTGGTGCGTAGTATATGGGGCTTTGATGACAAAACAGATGGCACTGTGATAGACTGCATCCAATTTGCTGAGTAGAGTGTTGGAGGCTATTTTGTAAATGACATCGCTGAAGTCAAGGATCGGTAGGACAGTCAGTTTTACGAGGGCATGTTTGGCAGCATGAATGAAGGATGCTTTGTTGCGAAATAGGAAGCCGATTCTAGATTTAATTTTGGATTGGAGATGCTTAATGTGAGTCTGGAAGGAAACTTTACAGTCTAACCAGACACCTAGGTATTTGTAGTTGTCCACATATTCTAAGTCAGAACCGTCCAGAGAGGTGATGCTAGGCGTGCAGGCAGGTGCGGGCAGCAATTGTTTGAAGAGCATGCATTTAGTTTTACTTGCATTTAAGAGCAGTTGGAGGCCACGAAAGGAGTGTTGTATGGCATTGAAGCTCATCTGGAGATTAGTTAACACAGTGTCCAAAGAAGGGCCAGATGTATACAGAATGGTGTCGTCTGCGTAGAGGTGGATATGAGAATCACCAGCCGCAAGAGCGACATCATTGATGTATACAGAGAAAAGAGTCGGCCCGAGAATTGAACCCTGTGGCACACCCATAGAGACTGCCAGAGGTCCGGACAACAGGCCCTCTGATTTGACACACTGAACTCTATCTGAGAAGTAGTTGGTGTACCAGGCGAGGCATTCATTTGAGAAACCAAGGCTGTTGAGTCTGCCGATAAGAATGTGGTGATTGACAGAGTCGAAAGCCTTGGCCAGGTCGATGAATACGGCTGCACAGTATTGTCTTTTGTCGATGGTGATTATGATATCGTTTAGGACCTTGAGCGTGGCTGAGGTGCACCCATGACCAGCTCTGAAACCAGATTGCATAGCGGAGAAGATATGGTGGGATTCGAAATGGTCGGTGATCTGTTTGTTATCTTGGCTTTTGAAGACCTTAGAAAGGCAGGGTAGGATAGATATAGGTCTGTAACAGTTTGGGTCTAGAGTGTCTCCCCTTTGAAGAGGGGGATGACAGCGGCAGTTTTCCAATCTTTGGGGATCTCACACGATGCGAAAGAGAGGTTGAACAGGCTAGTAATAGGTGTTGCAACAATTGCGGCAGATCATTTTAGAAAGAGAGGGTCCAGATTGTCTAGCCCAGCTGATTTGTAGGGGTCCAGATTTTGCAGCTCTTTCAGAACATAATCTATCTGGATTTGGGTGAAGGAGAAACGGGGGAGGCTTGGGCAAGTTGCTGTGGGGGGTACAGAGCTGTTGACCGGGGTAGGGGTAGCCAGGTGGAAAGCAAGGCCAGCCGTATAAAAATGCTTATTGAAATTCTCGATTATCGTAGATTTATCGGTGGAGACAGTGTTTCCTAGCCTCAGTGCAGTGGGCAGCTGGGAGGAGGTGCTGTTATTCTCAATGGGCTTTACAGTGTCCCAGAACTTTTTGGAGTTTGTGCTACAGGATGCACATTTCTGTTTGAAAAGCTAGCCTTTGCTTTCCTAACTGCCTGAAAAGTTGCATATCACGGGGGCTATTTGATGCTAATGCACTACACCACAGGATGTTTTTGTGCTGGTCAAGGGCAGTCAGGTCTGGAGTGAACCAAGGGCTATATCAGTTCCTGGTTCTAAATTTTTTTGAATGGGGCATGCTTATTTAAGATGGTGAGGAAAGCACTTTTAAATAATAACCAGGCATTCTTGAGGAGAGTGCACAGTTTAGAACATGAAGTTATTAATAACATCAAGTTAGTAATAAACAAATTAGGCACATTTGGGTAGTCTTGATACAACATTTTGAACAGACATGCAATGGTTCATTGGATCAGTCTAAAACTTTGCACATACATAGCTGCCATCTAGTGGCCAAAATCTAAATTACACATGGGCTGGAATAATACATTATGGCCTTTCTCTTGCATTTCAAAGATGATGGTACAAAAAAATACAAAAAAACGGTTGTTTTTTTCTTTGTATTATCTTTTACGAGATCTAATGTGTTACATTCTCCTACATTCCTTTCACATTTTAGGCAAAAAAAAATTAAAAAGGGGCTGACCCTTAGGAGTATCGCTTCCTCCGCACTGCAGAAGGAGATGTTTTATGTGTTTATCTTTTTAACTTTACTGATTTATTATACAATGTTTCCTCATGGCTTCCTGTGAATGATTAAGAGCTGTCCATCAGAGCCCACTGGGCACACGCTGGTTGAATCAAAGTTGTTCCAACTTAATTTGTTAATGTATTGTAACGTGGAATTAACATGGAAAATACATTGGATTTGAAAAAAGTCAGCATCTGTTTTCATCTGATTGCAACCAGCGTTGTAAACGTTGAAATTACGGAAAAACTTTAACTTAAATACATTGACTTAGCCTGCCTGACAGGTTGTTACATCAATCGAATTTCAACATAATCAACAGAACTATGTACAATATACCTTGAAAGTTGAGTTGAAAATTCCACATATAAATGTTAAAAATCTTTTTCATCCAATATTCAATTTGAAGTACTGATGATTATCAGAATTAGCACTTCTTTATCCAAAAGTAAATACCATTTGCATGTGCAACATTTCCATATGCACCACAATCGCTTATATTAGCTAATAGCCTCAGGCTACAGTAGCCCATGTGGAAAAGACAATAGCTTAACATTACACTCCTATCCCAGAAGTATCATAAAAAATGTAGAGAATAAAATACACTATGGGGTAAGAGGAGGTGAAAAACGGTGTAAAATCGAGTAAAATGAAACACAAAGAGCACAACATGGTGTGAAACAGGAAACTGCAGTGGCATGTATTGTTAAATGTCAGGCTTGTTCTTCACCCTCCCTTCAATACTATTTTGTTTAATGTGTACATCTTTTTCCACTACCAGAGAGGTTGATTTAAATACCATCATTGTTTGTTGATTTAAGGCACAAGAGAATTCCTTTACATAATTTTGGTAGTGTTGTACAATGTCCTGACCTTTCCTACAGTACCTAGCAAGTCCAATGACATTGGTGAAGGATGTCAATATAAGGCATGTTGCATGATTTGAACTGACTCAATGTCCTTTGTGTGTGAGTATAGCACTGTGATAGAACACACAGGTGTATAGTCTGTCTCTCTCTAACCTCCGTATGACAGGCATGGCTCCCACCCTGAGGGGAGGAGAGAGTGGTGTTAGCCTGAGGGAGGGTTAAAGTTCTAAAGCTGGGCCTGTTCTATTGGTTTTAAAGGGAGCCTGTGGGTTAAACGATGAGGACTCACTACCCTGGAGCGGTTACTGCAGCCCCCAGACAGACAGAGCCAGACAGCACAGAGCCAGAGAGCACCAGACTACATCTTATAGGGGAGGCAGACGTCATCTGTGTGTGAGTTCTGCCTGGTAGCAGAGCATACTGCAAGGTCACTCATCCAATTGATAGGGGCCAGTCACATAACCTCACTAGCACACCTGAGAGATCTGTTCCGAATGGCGCTGCATTGGATAGCAGCCGTTTTACGGGCTCCCGACCAACTTTTGATGTACATGTTTCCGGCATTATTTCCAATGACCCGAAAAGAGCTTCTGGAGATCAGAACAACTATCACTAACCTGGATTTAGGTGAATATTTCAACTTCAGCGAGTCGGAGGCGCAGGACATACTGCTCACCCTGGACCAAGCCCTAATCCCAGAGACACGGAAAAGAAAAAGGCAGCGTAAGAGAGGCCGACGTGCGGGCAACCTGACGAAACTACGTCGGCAAGTACATAAACTGCCTTTACCCTCCGTTCTACAATCACTGGAGAACAAACTGGATGAGCTCTGTTCGAAACTATCCTATCAACAAGACCTGAAGAACTGGAATATCCTGTTTTACGTAGTCGTGGCTGAACATGAACATGGATAATATACATCTAGCTGTTTTTTCTATGCATCGGCAGGACAGAAGGGCAGCGTCGGGTAAGCTCAAGGGAGGAGGTGTGTGACTCTTTGTTAACAACAGCTGGTGCGTGATCTCTAATATTAAGTCAATCCTGAGGTTCTGCTTGCCTGAGTCAGAATACCTCATGATAAGCTGTAGACCATACTATTCACCAAGAGACTTTTCATCTATTTTTTTTGTAGCTGTCTATTTAGCACCACAAACCGATGCTGGCACTAAGATCACACTCAATGAGTTGTATAGGGCCATAAGCAAACAAGAGAATGCTCATCACTCCTAGTGGCCGGTGATTTTAATGCAGGAAAACTGAAATCCATTTTTACCCAATTTCTACCAGCATGTCACGTGTGCATCTCGAGGCGAAAATCTGACCATAACTCTATCCTCTTGAATCCTGTTTTCAAGCAAAAACTCAAACAGCCATTGATGCACTCAATATGGAAGTGGTCCGATGAAGCTGACGCTAAGCTACAGGACTATTTTGCTAGCTCAGACTGGAAAATACTGTATATCAACCAGAAGCCATGGACTACAGGCAAAATCCGCACAGAGCTAAAGGCTAGAGCTGCCGCTTTCAAGGAGTGGGACACTACTCTAGACACATATAAGAAATCCTGCTACGCCCTTCTGATGAACCATCAAACAGGCAAAGCGTCAATACAGGACTAAGATCGAATCCTACTACACCGGTTATGACACTCGTCAGATGTGGCAGGGCTTGCAAACTATAACGGATTACAAAGGGAAACCCAGCAACAAGCTGCCCAGTGATGCGAGCCTACCAGATAAGCTAAAAGGCTTCTATGCTCGCTTTGAGGCAAGCAAAACTGAACCATGCATGAAAACACCAGCTGTTCCGGACGACTGTGTGATTTCGCTCTCAGTAGCTGATGTGAGTAAGACCTTTAAGCAGGTTAGCATTCACAAGGCTGCAGGGCCAAATGGATTACCAAGACATCTACTCAGAGCATGCGCTGACCAGCTGGCAAGTGTCTTCAATTACATTTTCAACCTCTCCCTGACCCACTCTGTAATACCTACATGTTTGAAGCAGACCACCATAGTCCCTGTGCCCAAAAACACAAAAGTAACCTGTCTAAATAACTATCGCCCAATAGAACTCACATCTGGTGCCATGAAAGGGTTTGAAAGGCTGGTCATGGCTCATATGAACACCATCATCACAGACACCCTGGACCCACTCCAATTTGCATACCGCTCCAGCAGATCCACAGACAAGGCAATCTCTACTGCACTCCACACTACCCTTTCCCAGCTGGACAAGAGGAACACCTGCACTATATATATATATATATATTTGAAGGGGTGTCTATATATAAATAAAAGTATGTAGACACCCCTTCAAATGAGTGGATTCGGCTATTTCAGCCACACCAGTTGCTGACAGGTGTATAAAATCGAGCACACTGCCATGAACAAGTCAGTTCGTCAAATTTATGCCCTGCTGGAGCTGCCCAGTCAATTGTAAGTGCTGTTATTGTGAAGTGGAAACGTCTAGGAGCAACAACAGCTCAGACACAAAGTGGTAGGCCACATAAGCTCACAGAATGGGACCAAGTGCTATAGCTTGTGTCCTCGGTTGCAACACTCACTACTGAGTGACAAACTGCCTCTGGAAGCAACGTCAGCAAAATAACTGTTCGTCGGGAGCTTCATGAAATGGGTTTCCATGGCTGAGGAGCCGCACACAAGCCTAAGATCACAATGCGCAATGCCAAGTGTTGGCTGGAGTGGTGTAAAGCTCGCAGCCATTGGACTCTGGAGCAGTGGAAACACGTTCTCTGGAGTGATGGCAGTCTGAGTTTGGCGGATGCAGGGGGAACGCTACCTACCCGAATGCATAGTGCCAACTGTGAACTTTGGTGGAGGAGGAAAAATGGTCTGGGTTTGTTTTTTTGTGGTTTGGGCTAGGACTCTTAGTTCAAGTGAAGGGAAATCTTAACGCTACAGCATACAATGACATTCTAGACGATTCTGTGCTTTCAACTTTGTGGCAACAGTTTGGGGAAGACTTTTCCTGTTTCAGCATGACACTGCCCCCGTGCACAAAGCGAGGTCCATACAGAAATGGTTTGTCAAGATCGGTGAGGAAGAACTTGACTGGCCTGCACAGAGTCCTGACCTCAACCCCATCAAACACCTTTGGGATGAATTGGACTGCGAGCCAGGCCTAATCGCCCAATATCAGTGCCTGACCTCACTATTGCTCTTGTGGCTGAATGGAAGCAAGTCCCCGTAGCAATGTTCCAACATCTAGTGGAAAACCTTCCCAGAGGAGTGGAGGCTATTATAGCAGCAAAGGGGGGACCATCCCATGATTTTGAAATTAGATGTTTGACGAGCAGCTGTCCACATACTTTTGGTCATGTAGTGTATTTGAGAATGCTGTTCATTGACTACAGCTCAACGTTCAACACAATAATGCCCTCCAAGCTCATCATTAAGCTAAGGACCCTGGAACTGAACATCTGCTTCTGCAACTGGATACTGGACTTCCTGACGAACCACCCCCAGCTGGTGAGGGAAAGCAACAACGCATCTGCCACGCTAACTCCCAACACGGGTGCATGCTTAGTCCCTTCCTGTAGTCCCTGTTCAACCATGACTGCGGGTCCACGCATGACTCCAACACCAACAAGTTTGCCAACGACATCGACTCAGCACTGTAGGTGTGTCCAAACGTTTGACTGGTACTGTTTGTGAATTACATCTCCCTGTATTTCATTTTCAATAAATATGTCTAAAAACATGCTTTCACTTTGAGTTCATGCTGTAAGACAACAAAATGTGTGTAACGACGGTCGTCAGGAATGGACCAAGGCGCAGCGGGTTGAGTGCTCATAATTAACTTTTTAATGAAACCACTTACTCAAACAAAACACAACAAAACGATAGACGAATACAGACTTGAAGGCAAACAACAGCAATTCAAGTGACAACCTCCCACAAATTACAAACACAAACACACCCTAATATATAGGACTCTCAATCAAAGGCAACTAGACAACACCTGCCTTCAATTGAGAGTCCACACCCCAATTAACTAAACATAGAAACAGACTAACTAGAAATAACAGACTAACAGAGCAGTGACCAAAAAACCCCGGAATACATAAATCAACTACCCTCTACATAATACACACACCCCGAACCACATAAACCAAATACCCTCTGCCACGTCCTGACCAGCCTACACTAACAAAATAACCCTCATACTGGTCAGAACGTGACAATGTGGAATAAGTCGAGCAGTGGAGGCTCCTCAGTTTCATAGAAATAAAATGAGTGAAACATTAAAAAAGTTATGACAACTTCCGGAGGACATCCTCCAACCTATCAGAACTCTTGCAGTATGAACTGACATGTTGTCCACCCAATCAAAGGATCAGAGAATGAATCTAGTACTGAAAGCATAAGCTACAGCTAGCTAGCACTGCAGTGCAAAAAATGTGGTGAGTAGTTGACTCAAAGAGAGAGAAAGACAATAGTTGAACAGTTTTGAACAAATCAATTTTTTTTTAAATGAGGGAGCGAGGGAGATTGAGAGAGAGGGCTAGCTATATTTCGTAGTTTATTTATTACTTTCACCTACTTAGCTAGCAAATGAAGCTAGCTAGTTTAGCCTACTCAAACAACCACCTTAAACAGAGAGGGATGCTATGTTAGCTAGCTGGCTATGGCTATCCAACACTGGAACTCTTCCAAGTCAATGTAAGCTTTTGGTTTTAATAATTTATTGCCACCGGGGCCCACAGTTGTAACTGCTAAACTGCTTGCTAACTGTACACTGTACTGCATGATTGCAGTGGGTTTACTAACCCATTAGCTCTAGTAGCTATGTTGACTATGGTGTTAGCTAAAATGGTGACAACGATGTAGGCTGTGTGTAGTGGTTGGCGGTTATGATATGAAGGTTTGGCTTCGAAAGGTTTTTTCCCTGGTCACCGAGAGCTGATCAATCAATCAAATGTATTTATAAAGCCCTTCTTACATCAGCTGATGTCACAAAGTGCTGTACAGAAACCCAGCCTAAAACCCCAAACAGCAAGCAAAGCAGGTGTAGAAGCTGATGTGTTGTGCACTGAAGTCCACAAGCAAAGGGAAAAGGTTAGAGGAGGAGAGCGCATAGATGTGAGAAGGAATTAGCTATACAATGAGCAAAGTGATCATGCTGTTTGTATGTGGCTGCTATGAAAGTGAACTGTGTTTACGTGTGGTCGGAGGTGTATTCATTCCGCTGATTCTGTTGAGAAACGTTTCTTAAACTGAAGCAAACAAAACGGAGATAAACATATCTGAATTTGTCCAATAGAAACTCTCATTTGCAACTGTTGGACTAATGATTACACCCTAGATCAAATGGGTATAGGGCAACATTTGAGTATCCTGTAGTAGCCTAAACCTATCAATGTTACATTGAGCTCAGTGAATAGAATATGAATGACAACCATCCAATCTGCTAGAAATAAGACAAAAAAAACTGCCACTGAAGACAAGGGGTAGGAATACATTTTGAAGGGCACTGTATCTACCTCAATTACCTCATACTCCTGCACATAGACTCAAATTAAATGTTATTTGTTACAGTTTTTTACAATCGCTAGGATCCATTTCTCAATACTTAGGACACTTTTTCAAAACTCTTCACACAGTGAGCACAACAGCAGTCTATGTGGGCTAAACTGTGGATAATTTTTCATTGCTTTGGCACAAAATGCAGTCAATGACTACATCTTTCAAATTTCATGAATTATTTTCTCACTCAGACACAACCACCACCAAAACTCTATGTACCTACAGGCCAATTTGCACATGTTTACATACTCTTTTCAAAACTGTTCAACTTAAGTTCAAAACCTAACATAACACAAAATTGAATAAGACAGCAATATGCTACATTTCTACAGTAATACCATATTGAAATTTATTCCAAATCTAAAAAATGAAATACTATCAAAACAATTAGACCAACCACAGCTGATTCCATTGTAGCTGAACACCTACACAGGTGTTATTCTTTCAATTTCATTACCATCTACACAAAAGGGGACATCTTAGTAATAATGCTGTACTTTAATGTAAACATGGACCCAGCCAGAGATAGGGAAGAGGCTGACAGAGGAAGAAGAGTGGCTGGGAGAGGGAGAGGTAGAGGAGTACATATGCATGGTGGAAGAAGACTAAGAGGAAGATCAAGAGCTGTAGTCTCAGATGAGATTAGGGCTACTATAATTGATCACGCAATAAATCATGGTCTATCAATGAGAGAGGCTGGTCTGAAAACGCAGCCAAACTATGACATCTATTGTGAGAAATTTCCAGCAAAACAACAGGTAAGATGTGTATTCTGCAAGGGCATCTGACTGAGCTGTACATTACAGAAGTAAATTGATCAAAGCCTCCAAACCCACTTGTGTGTAATTGTTTTTGTATTTCTGCTTAAGACCCAACGGGTTACCTCCCACAGGCGGGAGAGGCAGGATTTTCACTGCTGTGCAGGAAACTGCAATCGTACTCCTCTACCTCTCCCTCTCCCAGTCATCAAAAACAATGGCATAAAATTCAGAGATTTGGGACAGTGTTGGCAGACAACATTACATTTGGAAATATTCACAATGCAAGCATAACAACTATTTCTAGAGTCCTGAAACAACATCAAGTCAGGATGAAGCAGTTGTACACTGTTACCTTTGAGAGGAACTCTGAACGAGTCAAGCAACTCAGGAACCAATATGTCCAGGTAAGATGACTATAAAATACAGAACTGGTTTTGAACAAAACCAAACAGGGCAGAGACACACAATGGCATGTTTTTAGGTATAATGTAAACTACCGTAATAGCCTAACTCTTATGTTGCCATGTGGATTTATTATAAAGAGTCATGGAGATTGAAGCTAGGCAAACACCCCACATATTCATTTTTGTGGATGAGGCTGGTTTCAACGTGGCCAAAACATGGTGGTGAGGAAGGAATGTGATTGGGAAAAGAGCCACAGTGGATGTCCCGGGCCAGAGTGGTGCCAACATCACAATGTGTGCAGCAGTATCCTCTGATGGATTGCTGTTACACAAACCGCTAATTGGGCCATACAACACTGAGCGTCTCATTTCATTCCTGGATGACCTCTATGGAAGGGTTGTGCCAGGTGAGGAAAGGGTTGCAGTGAGGTGAAATCGGCCAACGTTTGTAATTGTATGGGACAATGTGGCATTTCACCACTCCCATGCAGTCACAGAGTGGTTTGCAGCCCATCCCAGGATGGTGTCACTTTTCCTCCCACCTTACTCTCCATTCCTCAATGCCATAGAGGAATTATTTTCCTCATGGAGTTGGAAGGTTTATGACCACCATGTCCCTCCTGGATGCAATGAATGCTGGATGCCTGGACATATCTGCAGAAGATTGCCAGGAATGGACCAGGCATGCCAAAATATTATTTCCTAGGTGTATTGCCAAAGATGACATAAGATGTGACGTGGATGAGAACCTGTGGCCAAATGCAGAAGACAGGGTTGACTAGCATTGCTACTGTATCTGTATCGGTAGATGGTGTATACACAAATTCTTGTATTTTGGAATCACTCAATGCCAAAAAATGACAATAAACATATTGAAGCATATTGCATCATGACTGATTCATTCCTGTAACATATACTGCAGTGAATTCATTCTAAACAGTAGAGAGGTGTCATTCTTGTTTTGTAAAGACATTTTACAAAAGAAAACATTGTGTAATACTACCTGTTGTTGGTGGTTTTTAGGTCATTGTTTTATGAGTGACAACGTGTGCTTGCTAGGTGACAACCTTTGCTAGTGTTATGGAAGAATGAGTTGATTTGAGACATGTATGTGTTTTGGTAGTTTTAGTGCATTTTGGATGTGAAACTAACTGCTGTGCCAAGCTGAAAGTTGGTTAGAAGAACTGTGTGAAGAGTTTTGAAAAAGTGACTTCCTGTAAGTATTGAGAAATGGGTCCTAGCGATTGTAAAAAATTGTAAATGCGCCAAATACAACAGGTGTACACTTTACAGTGAAATGCTTACTTACAAGCCCTTTCCCACCAATGCAGAGTTTAAAAGCAAAACAAAATAGCAAAATAAAAAAGGGAAATAGTAACACAATAAAAGAACAATAACAAGGTTATATACAAGAACTACCGGTGACAAGTCAATAATTGAGGTAATTGAGGTAAGGGGCAAAAATGTCTAGGTAATCAGGCTAGATAATAAACAGAGTAGCAGCAGAGTATGTGAAGAGTGTGAAAGAGGGTGAAAGTGTGTCTATGTGAAAGTGTGTGTGTGCATGCGTGCGCGTGTGCGCGGTCAATATGCTTGTGTGTGTGTGTGAGCGTGTGTAATCTGTGTGTGTGTGTTGGAGTGTTGAAGTGTCAGTGTAGTATGTGTGAGTGTGTGGGTAGAGTCCAGTGAGTGTACATAGAGCCCAGAGCAAGAGATTCAGTGTAAAAAAAATACAATAATAAATACATCGACTCAGTACTGGTATCCAGTGTAAATATCTATATCAATTACCTCGTACCCCTGCACATCGACTCAGTACTGGTATCCAGTGTATATATCTATATCAATTACCTCGTACCCCTGCACATCGACTCAGTACTGGTATCCAGTGTATATATCTATATCAAGTACCTCGTACCCCTGCACATCGACTCAGTACTGGTATCCAGTGTATATATCTATATCAATTACCTCGTACCCCTGCACATCGACTCAGTACTGGTATCCAGTGTATATATCTATATCAAGTACCTCGTACCCCTGCACATCGACTCAGTACTGGTACCCCATGTATATAGCCAAGTTATTTTTACTCATTGTGTATTTATAATTGTATTATTACACATTTTACTTTTCTATTTTGCATATATTTTCTTTCTCTCTAAATTGTTGGAAGGGCATTTCACTGTAAATCTGCATCTGTTGTTTATGAAGCATGTGATGAATACAATTTGATTTGATTTGTTGTTTTTCATCTGGCAGTAGGCCATCAGATCAATAGTCTCATATGCACCTCCAGGAGAACAATTACACCCAAATGGGAGCAGAGATTTAGAGGGGACTTGGATAGACGCTGATCTGCCACACACAATCTAGTGCTCTGTATCTCTTAGGAATGGAACATATATTCTGAATCACCCAAAAAAGATAGTTAGATTCTGTCAAACAAACAATCATTTCTGAATCAATCTAAACTGTAGCAATTGCAATGTATGCTTTCCAGACTGCATTGCCATTTTTCAATTGTTAAGGCAAAGAGGGGATGTTAGGGAATCTGACAATGATTGTGATCATGAACCTGATACTGTATCTACGTCCATGACATCAAAACATCAATAATCGCCCTTGCTGACTACACTATGTCTCTGTGGACAAGGTTGTTGCACAAGGCTGCATGTGTGGAGATAATCAGCTGGTTCTGAGAGCTCCTCATTCATCTACTAAACAGAAACTCAGCAGGAGACCCATGCCGTGAAACACTGGCTTTGTATAGGAAGCACTGCTGAGGATCCTCTCCTCAACATACTGTATTATATTGAAATCCCCCATTGAAATATAATTAGCATTGGGGATTAACATAGAATCATAATTGGATATATGGAACGTATGCGACGTAGCAACTGCTGACAAAAATGTGTCTCGTCTCAGCTCTTTGATAGGCATTGTGTGTTTTTAATGGTTATTTCTGATGCTTCGGAGCACAGCGTTCTGATGTCCTATTTTACATGCAGCGCAGCGGGCCACAGAAACAGCCCTGACCTATTGATTGGTCTGTAAAAGCGTCTTCTTATCAGCAGAGAATTTATGTCTGGTTGTATACAGCGCAGGAGCTACCGTACGTTTACAGATAAAACAATCCATCTGGTTGGAGAGAGAGAGTTTAGGGAGTGCTCATGTTTTTAGTGGGGAGATAAGGGACAAAGTGATGACCCTGAGACATTACAGAGTTTGGCATTGGCAGACAAGTTTTATTGCTCAGAAAAAGGTCACTGTTGCCATAAAGCAACTCAGATGCAGAGTCCCTGGAAAAGGACTGCTGATTAGAACTGGGGTCAGATCATAACTCATCCAAGAACTCAGCAAAGAAACACACAACATCCTGTCCTATACCTCTACAGTACCTCTTCCCATCAGCTGATCTCCTGATATGGAAACATCTAAGAAATGTAAGAGATGATTTTAAATAGAAATTGAGGAGAAAAGCAAGCTGGAAGGCCATGATGGACAAGGCTGGACTTTTCTCTGAGAGAAAGGCCATTATAAAGCAGTTACTCTAGAGCAGTTTGATTTTAAGTCCTGTACAGTATGTTTCCGCTTCAGTATGTAGCTGAATCTTTACAGCTGTTCTCCAATAGATTGGAAAACGTCACTTTTCTATTTACTGTACTTTTGGCTCTACAGTCATGTAAAGCACTCCATAACCCTCAACCTATGAAACACGTCACTTCAAATATCAATGCAAAAAAATGAAATAATGCATGCAGCTTGTTTTCAGCTGCAGAGCTGATGTAAGACCATGACTGGTTAGAAACAGCAACATCAATAGATGAGATATGTTTTTTGAAGACAGAGTGTGTGTTGTGGCTGCCCACGTGAAAATATACTATATTATACTATGGTAAAAATATTAGTGTTTTTGCAGACTTTAGTAGTATTTACAGTTAACTATAGTATTACTACTTTAATATATTGATAGAATAATTTGTATGCTTTAGAATAATGGCTAAAGTGTTCCACTCTGAAATTGTATGATAGTGTGAAATGTTTGAGAATCATGAGAAGATAAAACGAGGATGTGTGTAGATCTGTTATAATTTTAATACTAGGGTATTATATTCTTTAGTAGAGATGTAAGCAGAGTGAAGTTGTAGAGTAGATAATAGAAAATCATTAGAGGTTTTCAAACCAAGAGGACTCCAACGGGGGAGGGGAGGTGAAAGCCTTAAAGGATGTGACAAAATGTATGGTTCTTTGTGGTTAGTGGAAAGTACTGGTTGTTTGAGCAGGGAGTGGTCTAAAGATAGGAATGTGTGTGTGTATTATAAAAGGACTGGGTCCCCATTTTTTACGTTAGAGCTCTCATGAATAAAGATCAACGAACCTTTTATAAAATCTGAGACTTTGCCCAATTATTATTGAACCCAGGGTCTTACAAACCTCGGGAAATTGGTCAAAGATGAAATGATTGTTTAATTACCATTATTGGGATTGAAAATTCTCGTGACAATATACTACAGCTTCATTTTACTAAAGTAATTTATGTAGTGTTTTGCGGATTGTAGTATACTGTAGTATTTACTGTAGTGTTTTTGCAGACACAACTGTAGTATTTACTATAGTGTTTTTGTTTTTGTTTCATTATCTTTAACATAGAAGTGGAGGCTTTCTCCTTTAGGAAATCTACTGGAGTATACTAAAAGAGCAAATGTTTCATAACCTGTAGATAGGTAGGATTGGGGTCTGAACAGATCGTTCAGAGCTTCTGCTCTTTTCTATTACCTGTAGGAAACCCAATATATGGTCTATACTTGGCATGTAGGTTAATCACTTATGGGTGGCATAAATTGGTATATGGGGGAGGGGAATAGGCAGGATATATGCAAATTAAATACTGAAGTATTTACAGTAACACTTTACTTGACACCAAGTGTCATAGCACAGCCATAACTATGTAATATGTCCTAACAGCTGGCATAACTTATCATAACCTGTCAGAATATGGCCATAACACTGTCATGACCCATATATTTACACCTGTTGTGACATATATTGTGTTATTTTATGGCTGGTTATGACACCTACATAATTCGTTTTTTCACTGCCAAGAAGTTTTCTATCGTTTGAAAATGTGTTTCTTAAATCCTTTATTGTTGTTGTAATGAATTCTTTACAGTCATGTTTTTTCATCATATTTTCAATAACTTGTGGAAAATAGACTTTATGACACTGTCATGAAGCATTATGACCATCCTGTGTCACTTTACTTGGACTAAGAAAATACAGTTTGACACTGT
This sequence comes from Salmo trutta, assembly GCF_901001165.1. NCBI lineage: Eukaryota > Metazoa > Chordata > Actinopteri > Salmoniformes > Salmonidae > Salmo > Salmo trutta. The sequence continues at coordinate 40,043,728 of NC_042975.1, read as the reverse complement.
CAAGAAACATTATGCCCATCATAATCATATAAGCCAGATAGACCTATCACGTACAGGCCCTTATACCAGTCAAAAGAATGGGTCTAGTCCTGCTCCTGGAATCTGCTCCTGCATTCATCCCAGTCATCAACAGCAGAGCATTGGGGTAGGTGCATGTCTAACATCAATGTGTGCGCAATTACAATTATAATTTAATAGGTCAATTAAAAAAATATATATATAACATCATAACCAACCATAAAATAACTACCGTGGTAGGTTTTGTGTTTTTTTACACTCTTATGTAGGTGTCATAACCATCCATAAATAACGCAATATATGTCACAACAGGTCTGAATAGATGTGTCATGACAGTGTTATGACCATATTATAACATTAGGACAAGTAATGTCAGCTGTTATGACATATTATGACATGGTTATGAAAGTGTTATAACGTGTTATGATGCTGGGTGTCAAGTAAAGTGTTACCGTATTTACTATAGTTAAATAAGTCTAGTGTTTTTGCAGACTGTAGTGTTTTTTGCAGACATTACTGTACTATTTACTAGTGTTTTTTTGTTGTTGATAAAACTGTAGTATTTACTATAGTAATCAACAGTTTACTACAGAATTTGATAGTAAGTACTGTAGTATTCTGTAGTAGGGTACTAGGGGGTCATTTTCCTAACCCTTTTCCCTGGCTTCCACTGCTCTTGCTCAACAACAAAAATTCCTCTGTGTCTTCACAACTTTTGGAGATATTTCAACAAAACGATTTCGTGGTAAATTTATCATAAGTTTGTAGATATATTCCAATGAAGTTTATATATAAATATAAGTAGGAAAACCTTAAAATAAAAAATACACTTGTTTAGAGAGAAAATGTTTTTGAGTAAAGTAGTAATATGTTGGATGAGTGTGTTGGGGGCATCACTTTATTTGTGACCTATGTACAAACTAGAATCGTGCAACAGCGGAGCATAAGAGAGTTGCCACATTAATGTTTCACTGAATTGATTAATCACGTTATTGTTATTAAATGTTATATTCCAATGGTATTTAATGTTATTGGTTATATTCCATTCCAATATTATATTCTAATTCTTATTTTTTTAATGAATTAAATACAACTATTGAAAACCTTTAGCTCCTGAATGTCATTTTAAAGACTGATGGGATTTAAAATTTTGCAATATTCAAATAATATTTAGTGCAATTGTACATAATGGATTGTATGGAAAAGGAACAACAAAGAAAATGTATGTGTAGGTGAGTTAAAAAGAGGGACTTTACATCAAACCTCCTCATAGTGCAGATATTAATGGTAACATGTGCAACACCCCTCCCATTTACATTTTTACACCCCTCACCCCCATTTACACCCCTCCCCCCACCATATTAATTTAAATAATTAAAATAAGACAACTACAATTTAGCTTTTAAGTATTACTTACTAAAGAATGTATAAATAAAACTGATTCTGTCACGACTTCACCCGAAGTTGATCCCTCTCCTTGTTCGGGCGGCGTTCGGCGGTCGACGTCACCGACTTTCTAGCCATCGCCGATCCACTTTTCATTTTCCATTGGTTTAATCTTGTCTTCCGTCACACCTGGTTCCAATTCCATCAATTACATGTTGTGTATTTAACCCTCTGTTCCCCCCATGTCCTTGTCCGTAATTGTTTCTTGTAGTGCTGTGGCACGGTATGCTGGTATTTACCGGGTTTTGTTTGACCTATTTCATGTATTGTTCTGCTGACGGTGGTTTATGTTTATTAAACGACACCGTTGTAAATCAGTTTTCGCTCTCCTGTGCCTGACTTCTCCGCCGCCAGTACGCACCGCATTACAGAATTACGGACCAAAACAATGGAGTCAGCAGGAGCAGGTACCCCGTGTATAGGGGTGGAGGAGCGCGTCCGAGAGCACGCAGCAATGCTCCACCATCTTGGCACTGCCATGGACCGCGTTGTCCAGACAATGGACCACTGGGAGGGACAGGGAGTTCTTCCAGCGCCTCCACCAGCACAACCGGGGTCTCCCCTGAGTGCCCCTCTTCCTCCTGGTCCCAGTGGGATTCATCTCTCCCTGCCCCAGGAATACGATGGGAAGGCTGCGAACTGCCAGGGGTTCCTTTTACAACTGGACCTATACCTGGCCACGATCCACCCGGCTCCGTCGGGCCGTGAGAGGGTGTCCGCCCTTGTCTTGTGCTTCACCGAGAAAGCCCTGGAGTGGGCCAACGCCGTGTGGAGAGAGGGAGATGTGGCGTTGGACCAGTTTGAGGAGTTCACCCGCCGTTTCCGGGCAGTCTTCGACCGCCCGCCCGAGGGTAGAGCGGCGGGTGAGCGCCTCTTCCATCTGAGGCAGGAGACGAGGAGCGCCCAGGAGTTAGCCCTGGAGTTTAGGACCCTGGCTGCCAGCGTGGGATGGAACGACAGGGCCCTGATCAACCATTATCGCTGCAGTCTGCGCGAGGACGTCCGTCGGGAGTTGGCCTGCAGAGACACCACCCTCACGTTCGACCAGCTGGTGGACCTGTCCATCCTGCTGGACAACCTGCTGGCTATCCGCAGACGTTCAGATCGGGGTCTGGTGGTTCCATCCCCCCGCACCCCCTCTCCGATACCCATGGAGCTGGGAGGGGCGGTGCGCAGACCGGAGGGGGTTCCTGCTCGTACACCATCTCTGGCCGCAGAGGTCACACTGCCGGTCGGTGCCGGGTTGGTTCCTCTGGGGATCGAGGCAGCAGGCAGGGCGCTCTGGCGTCACCCCAGGTGAGCCGGCACCATTCTCACCCAGAGCCCTCTGTTGCTCATATGTTTGTCTATGTCACTTTTTCTAAGTTTTCCCCGCATTCCCAGCATAAGGCGCTCATCGATTCAGGCGCGGCTGGGAATTTTATAGATAGATCGTTCGCCCATAGTTTAGGGATCCCCATTGTTCCCGTGGCTGTGCCCTTCCCCGTTCACGCCTTAGATAGTCGACCATTAGGGTCAGGTTTGATCAGGGAGGCCACTGCTCCTCTGGGCATGGTGACGCAGGGGAGGCACAAGGAGAGAATTCGTCTCTTCCTTATTGACTCTCCTGCATTTCCCGTGGTGCTAGGCCTACCCTGGTTAGTTTGTCATGACCCCACTGCTTCTTGGCCACAGAGGGCTCTCACGGGGTGGTCGCGGGAGTGCTCGGGGAGGTGTTTAGGTGTTTCCGTTGGTGCTACTACGGTGGAAAGTCCAGACCAGGTCTCCACCGTGCGCATTCCTCCAGAATATGCCGATTTGGCTCTCGCCTTCTCTAAAAAGAAGGCGACTCAATTACCACCCCATTGACAGGGCGATTGTACGATAAATCTCCTGGTAGACGCTGCACTTCCCAGGAGTCATGTGTATCCCCTCTCACAGGCGGAGACAGAGGCTATGGAAACATATGTCTCCGAATCCCTGCGTCAGGGGTACATTCGGTCCTCCACTTCACCCGTCTCCTCGAGTTTCTTTTTTGTGAAGAAGGAGGGAGGTCTGCGCCCGTGTATTGACTATCGGGGTCTGAACCAGATCACTGTGAGGTATAGTTACCCGCTACCACTCATAGCCACAGCGATTGAGTCAATGCACGGGGCGCGCTTCTTCACCAAACTAGATCTCAGGAGCGCTTACAACCTGGTGCGTATCCGAGAGGGAGACAAGTGGAAGACAGCTTTCAGTACCACCTCACGGCACTATGAGTACCTCGTCATGCCGTACGGGTTGATGAATGCGCCATCAGTTTTCCAAGCCTTTATAGACGAGATTTTCAGGGACCTGCACGGGCGTAGTGCTGTATGTTGATGACATTCTGATATACTCCGCTACACGCGCCGAGCATGTGTCCCTGGGGCGCAGGGTGCTTGGTCGCCTGTTGGAGCATGACCTGTACATCAAGGCTGAGAAATGCTTGTTTTTCTAGCAGTCCGTCTCCATCCTAGGGTATCGCATTTCCACCTCAGGGGTGGAGATGGACAGTGACCGCATTTCAGCCGTGCATAATTGGCCGACTCCCACCACGGTAAAGGAGGTGCAGCGGTTCTTAGGGTTTGCTAAACTACTACCGGAGGTTTATCCGAGCTTTTGGTCAGGTAGCGGCTCCCATTAGCGTCCCACGTAGCCCATAGAAGTTAAACGACACCGTTGTAAATCAGTTTTCGCTCTCCTGTGCCTGACTTCTCTGCCGCCAGTACGCACCGCATTACAGATTCAATGGATTTGAACAGCCTATGCCCCTTTGTCATGGACATCGTAAGGATTGGACCAAGGCGCAGCGGGTAAAGTGCTCATCTTCTTAATTTATTTAAAGAACCTGTGGGACACAGCCAGTGAAATATCAGGGCGGCAAATTCAAAAACAACAATGTCATAATTCAACTTTCTCAAACATGCAACTATTTTAAACCATTTTAAAGATACACTTCTCCTTGATGTAACCACATTGTCCGATTTCAAAAAGGCTTTACAGCGAAAGCAAAACATTAGATTATGTTAGGAGAGTACATAGACAAAAATAATCACACAGCCATTTTCCAAGCAAGGACATGTGTCAATAAAACCCAAAACACAGCTAAATGAAGCACTAACCTTTGATGATCTTCATCAGATGACACTCCTAGGACATTATGTTACACAATACATGTATGTTTTGTTCGATAAAGTTCATATTTATATCCAAAAACAGCATTTTACATTGGCGCGTAATGTTCAGAAAATGTATTCCCACCAAAACTCTCGGTGAATGTGCACATCAATTTACAAAAATACTCATCATAAAGGTTGACAAAATATATAACAATTATTTAAAGAATTATAGACAGACTACTCCTGGATGCAACCGCTTTGTCAGATTTTAAAATAGCTTTACGGAGAAAGCACATTTTTCAATATTCTGAGTACATAGCTCAGCCATCACAGAGAGCTATACAGACACCCGCCAAGTTCGGCGCAACCTAAACTCAGAATTAGTATTAGAAATATTCTCTTACCTTTGCTGATCTTCGTCAGAATGCACTCCCAGGACTGCTACTTCCACAAGAAATTTTGTTTTTGTTCGAAATAATACATATTTATGTCCAAATACCTCCGTTTTGTTCGTGCGTTCAGAGCACTATCCAAAGGCATAACGCGCAAGCACGGTACCAGAGACGAAAAGTCAAAATGTTCCATTACCGTACTTAGAAGCATGTCAAACGCTGTTTAAAATCAATCATTATGGTATTTTTAACGTAAAATTGCGATAATATTCCAACAAGACAATAGTGTATTCATTCAAGGAGAAAAAGAAGGAACGGCGTGCTCGCGGGATCGAGCATATCCAATCCCTTTGTCCACAGGCAGTCGCATCAGTAACTGAGCTCCTATTATCTGCCCAGTAACAGGAGAAGGCTGAAACAACTTTCTGAAGGCTTTTGACAGCCAATGGAGCTTAGGAAGTTCAACGTAACCCCACAGATACTGTAGTTTCGCAAGGGAGTAGAAAGATGAACTACAATTCTCAGATCCTCCACTTCCTGGTTGACTTTTTCTCAGGTGTTTGCCTGCCATATGAGTTATGTTATACTCACAGACACCATTCAAACAGTTTTAGAAACTTCAGAGTGTTTTCTATCCAAATCTACTAATGATATGCATATTCTAGTTTCTGGGCCAGAGTAGTAACCTGTTTAAATTGGGTACATTTTTCATCCGGCCGTGAAAATACTGCCCCCTAGCCCAGACAGGTTAAACAAAATAAACAAATGAGGAAAAACAGTTCCATAAGGCTCCCAGGCTATACAGAAAATAACCACCCACAAAACACAAGTGAAACAAACCTCAACTAAATATGGCCTCCAATTAGAGGCAACAACAACCAGCTGCCTCTAACTGGAGGTCCTACCAAAAAACCAACATAGAAATAAAAAACTAGATTTAAACATAGAAATAGAAAACATAGAACCTAAACCAAAAACACCGAAACACAAAAAACAAACACCCCCTGCCACGCCCTGACCAAACTACAATGACAAATAACCCCTTTTACTGGTCAGGATGTGACACCCTTTTCTAAAAACAACATTTAATAATGAAATAACAAAAAAAGTGTAAACTGTAAACATGTTTCCCTTTATAGTTAATTCGCCTAAGCATGACCTTTATCCACAACATTTTTTTCCCAAACGTTGCTTTTTTTGTGTCAGCAATTAGACATTGTTCTTAGGAGGTGGTAGTTACCCCCTAGTACCCTAAGTTGAAGTATTGTTTAATGTGGGTGGGGTGGTGGTAGCAGGGGCAGACTGTTATGTACAGCTGAGCATGGCTGCCCTCTTGCTGGTCTGGCTCCCATGTGAAGTCTGTGGGAATCACGGGTAGGCAATGTTTGTTTCTCAGGGAGCATCTAAACTTGAGCTGTCATTGGTAAGCCTTCATAGGCAGCCAGTGAGATGAAAGAGGTTGAGTCAGTGGAGAAAACAGAAGGCACATTTGGGATCGAGAGGGTGATTTCACAACGGAAAAAGAAAAGCGAGTTCAAAGTATTGAAAGTCAATTGCGGTTTGCAGTGGGATTCTGCCAAATATCAACTGATTCAAATGAAGATGTCTGGTGGTGTCACTGAGCTGGCAGTAAATGTAACAGCAGAGATGCAGTAGAAGGAGCTGTCCATAGCTCACATTAATGCTTCCATTACTCCTGATAGGTGAGGAGCAGGGTGGGTGGCATGGGGGGGACTAGGTGATGGACCCATCCAACAGATTTATGCTGTGATCTCTGGCATATCTCAGCCACTCAAGGCACAACTCAAGGACAGCAGTGACATCATGGACTGCAGTGTGGGACATTAGGACTCAGATATTAGAACTAGTATAGAGAAGTTAACTTCTCAGTGCAGGGTTATATGAGTAGAATATATTCCGCTAACTTTAAGGTGTGCCTTCCCTTGTCTGAGGTGCAGCTTGCCTGGTATTACACCAGTCCGTAGAGACAGAGGAGTGTTCAATGTCAACAGACAGACAGGCAGAATGAGTCAGATAATACAAACAAAAAACACACTTGTCTTTAAAGAAACATTCTCACATATTAGAATGTCGGTGTGATCAATAATTCATTTGCAACTGTTTACCAACAATTATCTTGACTCTTTTCTTGACAAAAACGGTCAGAAATTGCAGTACTGAATGTGAGTACGTCTGCCTCCTTTCATTACTAATTACCACAAAAGCGGTGGGTCTTCCACTCAAAACACTACCAGCTTAAACTGCCATCTACAGCTGGCTTTGAGAAATACATTAGACATATTGTGATGTTTGAATAATTTGACTTGATTTTAAACAAAGCAGCAACTTCAGTCTCACTGAGGCAATGTTACTTTGTATTAGCCCAATGAGTCCCACAGCCATGCTGGCATGATTTACTGTAGGACTGCTAACCCATTTTAAACAGTGTATGTTTAAACTACAGACTTCTGGGTTGTACCATTGGATTAGTCTATTTATTCTGCATCTGTTGGTACCATTAGTCTGTGTGATTAACGGGGGCTGAGCTAGAGCAGTATTTGTGAGACAAGGGCGGATCTTGAAGGGGCCCAGGACCGGATAATTTTTACAAAAATGGCAGAATATTTTGAGGTACATCCTATTAAAAGCTATTGATGAAAAGCTGAGACTCTCACGAACATGTACGTGTTTTGCTCTATGGCGCTCACAAGCTACACAAGAGTCATCAGAAGGTAATGGGTTCTTCTACATAGAACATCATAGGAATATAATACTGTAGTAGGCTTACATAGTTGCTCTCAGAGACTCCAAACTCCACACAGTTGTCACTGACAAGTAGGATATTTATTAACCACTGATCAAAAATAAGTTCTGTACTGACAGCATTCATATAAAGGTTTTTGATTCCGCGGACGTAATTTTTTTGTTGACATTTGTCAATAAAATTCATGAATGCAACTGTTTTTCAACTTGTTTTGTGTTCTACTTGTAACTCTGGTTGTCCTGAAAAGAAAAAGGTAAAACATTTAATTGTGAGGCTAAATATAAGTGCTGGACATGCAGATAAATTAAAGTCAGATAAATGAAAAGACGATTTTTGCTACGGTCTCGGAACTGATAGGGTTAAATGTCAACTGCAGATCAAAGCTCTGTAACTAGTGAAATTAGAAATCACCTCTACCAAAAAGACAGCACATGTCAATTCTACACTGTCAGTTTTCAGAAAACCTTTGTTCATCCCAATGTCGATAAAACATTTCAAACATATGCGAATGTCTACTGCTGTTCACCAATGATTCCAACTCAAAGTATAAAAATAATGGTTGGTTGGTGGGTTCAGTTGGAAGCAGCAGAACAGGTCAAGTCATTAGAACATATGAAAAGCGTGTTTTGTACTTTGGAAGTCTGACATTGACTTGAGGCAAAGGCTTATGATGTACATGATAAACAGATCATTAAGTACACTGGTTGCCAGTCTACCTGGAGGTTTCCGTCTCCAACAGAGGGACTTTCATTCTGAGGCCTGGTTGTTTGAGATGCTGGCCAGAAAGAGTAACCACAGATGTCATGTGTGGTGTTTACTTTGTGTGGTTTGGCCTGAACCAATAGGTCAAATGAGGAGTGGGGTGTAAAGTAATTTGCCATGCTTATTCATTCAAGTGTTGACCTTTAACGGGTCAAATGACTTTGAATGTGGATTGTACAGTATGTAAAGGTCAATAGCTACTGCATTGTATAATATTCTGCTTTGAAGTGTAGGCATACCACACACCTCCAAGTGTCCCTCTTTACTTCATTTGCATTCTATAAAAATACTTCAGCCTTAAGCAGAGTAATAACCACAATTTTCACTAAAGCTCAGGGTTGGGCAACAGCATGAGATTTCAGACTTCACCATTACCATTCACCTTCAAATCAGAACTAAACCCAAGACACTCATTTTATATTAAAGTTTTATTCATTATTTGTATTTATTATGTTTATTTGGTAGGGACAATGCACAAGAAAACCATAAGTCTCAGAGACTGAGAAAACATGTCACACCAGATTTAGCTTATACATAATTTCCATCTGTAGTCCCTAAAACATCTAGATATAGGTGAACATCTAGACATGAAGACATTATACACATCTAGCCATAGGTGAACATCTAGACATGGAAACATTCTACACATCTAGATATAGGTGAACATCTAGACATGAAGACATTATACACATCTAGACATGGAAACATTATATACATCTAGACATAGGTAAACATCTAGACATGAAGACATTATACACATCTAGACATAGGTGAACATCTAGACATGGAAACATTATATATATCTAGACATAGGTGAACATCTAGACATGGAAACATTATATACATCTAGACATAGGTGAACATCTAGACATGGAAACATTATATACATCTAGACACAGGTGAACATCTAGACATGGAAACATTATATACATCTAGCCACAGGTGAACATCTAGACATGGAAACATTATATACATCTAGCCATAGGTGAACATCTAGACAAGGAAACATTTTATACATCTAGACATAGGTGAACATCTAGACATGGAAACATTATAAACATCTAGACACAGGTGAACATCTAGACATGGAAACATTATAAACATCTAGACACAGGTGAACATCTAGACATGGAAACATTATATACATCTAGCCATAGGTGAACATCTAGACATGGAAACATTATATACATCTAGACATAGGTGAACATCTAGACATAGGTGAACATCTAGACACAGGTGAACATCTAGACATGGAAACATTATATACATCTAGACATAGGTGAACATCTAGACATGGAAACATTATATACATCTAGACATAGGTGAACATCTAGACATGGAAACATTATATACTCTAGACATAGGACAACATCTAGACATGGAAACATTACATACATCTAAACATAGGTGAACATCTAGACATGGAAACATGTGAACCCACCTCCAGACTACCTTTGCGTACGCTCAAGAAAAGTTGGAAAGAAGTGTAGAAGGTGACAAGACCTATTATGACAAAAAGACTTCACACCAGGTGTTTGAGGTCGGGGATAAGGTGTGGTACTACATATACACCAAACCCGTGGGCGTTGCGACAAAGTTCCTGCCCTACTGGACAAGGCCACACGAGATTGTGGTGAAACTGTCACATGTAGCTTATCAAATCAGAATCAGCAAAGGTTGACAAAACGCCACGTTAAAGTGGGTCCACAGGAACCAAATCAAGTTGTACACTCCCCCCATGGGAATAGAAAGGGTGCAAGCCAGCACTGAATAGACAGAAACCTAGCAAGTCAGAGGTACTTAGACAATTCTTAAGTATCCTCAGCTGATCCCTTCCAGGAGATCAGTACCTGCAACTAACATCTTATCTTCTCTTCCCAGCTACAAGATATACGTTAGTTGTCACTGTTGATATTGTCCTGCGCTGTGCTGTTCAAAATAGGAAAACATTATTGTTTTCAGAAGCAAATAACTGAAATAATCAAACAATATCTTTGATTATGCGTTTCTGTAGCATGGAGCTCATTTGGCTGACACTGACACTCTGCACCCTGGTCAAAACCAACCCAGCAGATGTAATCACGAACGGCCCCCTACGGGAATCGTTCTCCGCGATGATCCAGGACTCCTTTTAACTAAATGCAGAGTACACACGCAGAGGGTGTACGTCCGCCTAGATGCAGAGAACGTGTACCGCCAACACATTCCACCTGCAGCACATTTGAGTTGGGCCAGGGCTGACTGGACCAACCAGGCAGTTAAGCACGCCCAGCTGGGCACTGCCCGTATGTTGGCCCAACTCCGAAAGTTCACAGTCACAACTAACAGAGCCCAGGCGAGAATAACAATTAGTCAGGGCGCTACTCTCGATAGGTGCAGCCGTAGGGTCACTATTTGCCCTAGGTACCACTGCCGTCAACGCAGTCAGTCTAGCCATAGTCAAGAGACATGTTAGGGAGATTACTGAAGAGATGCCACTTATCCAGCAATAGATGAAAGCACAGGCACTCAGGTTGCAATATGTGGGAAAGTCTCTCCAAGACACTATTCTGGTGGTAAACACACATGCTACTCTCCTGAACAAAACCCTCCTGTCTGTAGGAAAGCTAGTAGAGGTCATGAACCATGACAATGCCCATGTCCAATTGGTTCGATTGTTATTGGAGGATTTTCTCCGTGAAATTAGCTTTTCTTTGGACCACTTGGCCATGAATAGAATCCCCTCATATCTAGTGCCCTCCTCAATGGTGCACGACATATTGACCTCAGCTACGACAACCACAATAAGGCCATTACAGTCACATTTGGTGTATAGACTGAGGTCGGTAACCCCAATACAAGTTGATGTTGATCGTAATGAAGTGGGATTTTTATTGATGCTGCCGGTTGTTGAACTGGAGAATATCTATAGATTGAAAACGGTTCTAAATGTAGGATTTTGGCGCGACAGTACCCACGTGAAAATTGCCACACCCCCAGTCGTAGCTTATCAGAAAAACAATCCAGATTTATACCTCACCCCTAACCTGTTAATGTGTCCTCTAACCAAAGACGTCCACTACCTCTGTCCTAGCAAACCGTTCGTCAGAGATAACACTGAGCGTCTTTGTGGTATTAAAGCTATCACCAGCGAAGAACGCTGTATAGCCAAACTAACAGTGAGGTATGGAGCCACCACCATACAGGTGGAGGTTGTAGGGAATCGATGGTTGGTTAACACCCCATTCGCGTCCACCACTATGACTTACAAATGCTATAACTCAACCACCCAACTGAACTTCCCCAACCAGACTGTTTTTGTTAAGGTACCAGAGGGGGCAATTATCCACATAGACAACCTCGCTCTACACCAATTTCTCGACGACAGGATAAACACAGAGATTAAAATGCCTGACACTTTTGCTAAGCGTTCCCTTGAGTTACCACAAGCCATTCAAAACCAAATCCAATACGAGGGACCAATGACTGTTGATCTTAGCGTACTGGATGAGGCACTTTTAGTAGACCCAACTGACTACAAGCCAAAAGATTGGTCTGTCGCCGCTCTTGGATGGTGCCGGACATTATCCTGACTGTTACCATGATCCTTGGTCTTATTTCCCTTGGCGTGTGCACCTACTACGTACACAGGCGCACACGTGCAATGGAAGACCTAATGAGGTCTTATACTAGGATCACCCGTGGGACAGAAGCGATCCCGATTTTCGGAAAGTTGTCAATAGATCCTGAAAGCATTTCACTGTAAGGTGAAATGCTGTATTGTATTCGGCGCATGTGACAAATAAACTTTGATTTGATTTGAAACCCCATCAGGGGGTCTATCCACAGCATCCCTAGCCTCCTCTCCCAAATTCGCTAGGTCAGCCCCGTAATGTTCCCAATGTAAGCTTTGTCATTCAGGGTGCCATTTTTCCAAGTGCCTTAACTACCCACCTTCAAGTAGGATCGCCTTAGAAATGACATTAGAGACAATGTCACGATTGAGTCATTTAGCCAAGACCTTAGACGTATATAGAACACAGTCCAAATTAGATGATTAAGGCGTGGTAGCTATATTTTGTATATCTTTTGTTTATGTTTTTACTCATTGTTGTTTCATTTCCTTTGACACTTAGGAAGTGATTGAGCCATAAACCAGTTCCCCATACAACCACCAGTGAGTGTCACAATGCCGCTCATTTGGGGAAGAAATGTAATGATGTATTACCTGAGTGTTGTGCGTTATTAATGTCTGCCTAAGTTACTGCCTAGATCCACTAGCCGGGACAACCGGACAACGGACTGGAACTCAGAGCCACCGCCGGACCTCCCATGTCCATTCCGGTGGTGATCTGCAGCTTGCAGAAAGCCTACCAGGGTGAACCACCAGAGGGGGACTGCTACGATGATCCATAAACCAGGACATCCGATGGTCATTCTTATGATGGGTTGCAACATGCAGAATCCTTCCAAGTTGAACCCACCAGAGGGGGACTGTCATGGCTGGCCTGTTCGGGTCAGGTTACCGTGGACCACAGTCCTAGAGAGATATCTCTCACACCCACCAAAGGGGGGAGATAGAGAGGTAGGGAGGTGGGGGGTTTTATGACACCTCACGCCCATTGTAAATCTTAAGGCAGCAGACAAAATACTTTCAAAATACTTTCTCAGTGTGAAGGATTGGGATGTGTGAGTGGGCCCTATGGAGAATCTAACTCAGAACGGTAACATGCAATAAATGGACTTTGGTACAAATATTTCGTCAGCCAAAATGGTGGTAACAACGATAGTTGGAATATGAACCTGAATGTCATTTTTGTTATGTTACTAAAAGTTAAATGACAACGTTATAATGAAAACATTATAACTTGAAGTGTTTTCATAATATGTACCTGATGTTTGCATACTGTACGTTGTGTGGAAAATGTCCAGATCAAGTAGGATGTTTTTGTAAAGATGAAATGTGAAGTTAGTTGTCTAAATTGGATCTGAGTAAAATCCATACCTTGCCTCGTAACTACATACGCCCAGAGAATTTGCCATAAAGGCAGAAACGCCCATTTCTACCCTGGGGTATAAAACATGTGAGTTAAGAATTTACATATCAGACTATATGACCACACGCTGCAGCCAAGGTCGTGGATTAGTCACAACCCCAAAACGCAACACGAAGTTCAAGAAGCCAAAAGAAACTCTTAACAATCAATGCTACAGTTGAGCATTTGTGTATAAGAAGGTGGATTCAAGCAGGACCACCCGGTTGTTCTCTCCAAGGAATTGTGTGGCTACGCTGCTTTCATTTTCTTGCTGGAACTCTCTACACGGTTGATTAGTCATCCCTAGAAGACCCCTCTCACAGAACGAGGGCAAGGAAACAGACCACTAAGACATAGGACACTGACATCGTGTGGACAATCAGAGACACACCCGGTCACGAAGAACGTGCCACCATCAGAGGAGGAGGCAGAACTCGGTCCACGAAGAGATACCCCAACGGAGACTTTCGACAAGTAATTACATCATTATATTCAGACCCATCAGAATGGCAATTCGGGGCAAGGTGTTAGGGCTAAACTAAGCATAGTTTACAAATGCATCCAAGTGTGCTTTTCTCTCGTACACTCTCTCTTTCTCTCTCTTTATAAATGCCCATTTTGTGTAACACATGTCATATGGGTTGGCCTGTTTCATTGTACTAAGTTCTAATCAATAGCCTAGGCTATGTGTTTGTGTATGTGTATCTTATATCATCATTTAGCTTGTTAGTAAATAAATGATCAACTCAATTGGTGTGGTACAGACTTATTTAGTGGGACTCGGGTTTGTGCAGATTCACGAATTATGCGACGTTCAGGATGAGACTGTAGAGAAAATTAATTCATTAGCGACTGCTATAGAATCGATATTCTGATATCTTTGAGTTAATATGGGAAACGGAAACTCATTAAAAATAAACTTCTCCCATGGTGCCCCAGGTCACTGAGTTAATGATTACCTGATTAATTTAATCAAGTAATTATAAACAGTTAATCATTCAATGAACAGCAGTCGACACATTAATCGATACAAAAGTCACGACACATGGAAACATTATATACAGCTCGACATAGGTGAACATCTAGACATGGAAACATTGCCCATAGAAACACATTGCTATTGGACAGAACATGTAATATACCTATAAAGAATATATATATATATTGTACATAGCCCAGTTATTTCACATATTGCAATGACACCTGTGTATGTACTAGTGTGTCTTCTGTTGCAATGAAAGTCAGCTTAGCCTTTTAAGTTGAAATCAATGAGTGCATGACTGATTGGACTTTATCATTTTTTGTCTCAGTCGAGAAAACTTGGAGTTATCTTGTAAACCAGGCAGATGTCTGAGAACAGAATGAAGTTGTTGAAACTAAACAAGTTGAACATGGTAATTATTTTAACATTATAAGCTGGTATTCCCTCAGAAGTCAGAACATAACATATTTTTTAAATAATCCACTTTAAATCAACATTCTGGAGAAAATGTTCAGTGATATAATTCAGATTTCAGGAGCTTAGTTTTATAGTTCAAGGGTAACAGTACTCATTGCCATAATCCCCATAGTGATAAGATAGTTTTATTTTTTCCAAACTATCCCCATTATTAATTTTCTCCCCCAGCCTATCATCCCTTCAGATAGCACACAGTTCTCCATTCTATATCAGATCATAAAATTGTTGTAAGTGGTTTAAAACTACAATCAGAGAGAGAGAGAGAGAGAGAGAGAGATGAAGGAAGTGAATGAGTTCAAGGCTTAAATACTTTGTATTCTTTTTGTTTTAATTACTGTGGCTCCACTTCTCCCAAACTAATCCCTGCCACTGTAGGATTTACTGGCATTACTGATACTGACAAAATGATGGCTCAGGGAGAGATAAAACAATATAAAAGAGCTTTGAAACAACAATCCTCTGGTCTGAAAACGAGGAAAGCACTTATTCTAATGGCTTGTGTCAACGTGGCTGTTAGTTAAACCAGTAATATACTACATTATGTCAGCTAATTGACATGGATCTTGTGACATGGACGCCAGACAGCAAGAGTCTTTGATTTACGTACTTTTAATGTAGACATAGGTAACCCACTTATAACCTGTATTACTGCATGAGTAATATAAAACATGCCAAGTCAGAATTATAAACTGTTCTATTGTAGCAGCAGCAGTATTTTGGAAAATGTGTGGGTACTTTGCCTCATAAATGCTTAATCTTCACTCTCATACGATACATGTATATTTTTTTCTTCATATTTGACAAGCTCCAATGTTGGACATCACATTGAGTCTAGTCTGAATACCTCCAGCAACATACCAAGCAGTGGCTTAAGAACTCCTTATGTTTTTAAAAAGCATCAAGGCACAATCGCACCGCCTTTCTCCACGGATCTGTGTATTTGTGAAACTCGGCTGAAATAACAGGGGTTTTGGCCTCTCCAATTCACTGTCATGCTCAACTTGTATAAATATTCAGATGGAGAGGTCCAGAGGCAAATGCAGTCTTATGGGCAATTTTGGGAGAGCAGAGATGATGATGAATTGCATGCCAGCAGCAATTGTAAACCACGCAATGAGGAAGAGAAAGGCAACCCCCTGCCTCCTCCTCCCTTCCTCTGATCTTCCCTTCCTCCCCTCATCCTCTCCTCCCATCCTTAATCTTCTCTTCCTCCCAGCTTCCCCTCCTCTCTTATTTCCTCCCCTCCTCCCTCCCATTTTGACATTTCTATTATAGAGGAGCAGCTACTCCAGTAAATGAGGCTGCTGCCGCCTGGCACTACCTGCTCCTACCTGCTCTAACTTAATCCTTCTGACATTTCAATAGCCCACTTGCCTGCCTCAGAAACATTGACATAATATTTCATATTGAATCCAGTTCAAGATGGGGGGGGTACCAGTATGGAGGGTTCATTGTGGATTTGGGGACCAGAGAGTCCTGTTTTTATAGTTCCATTTTTCATGCATTTTCTTCAAATTTTCTTATCGGGCATTTCCATGTAAACGCCCAAGAGCACCAAGTAAATGATATGTAAACGACCCATGAGCATCAAGTTACTTCCATGTAAACGACCCATGAGCACCAAGTCATTACCATGTAAACAACCAAACAAATTTTCTGTCAAATGACAGCTAAGAGTATGTATTGTATTTTTTTATTAAAGTAAAGATCCACTCTAAAACAACTATCTTTTGGTATTTGTTTCATTAGTCCACTATTGATATATTCCCAAAATGTTATAAATGTCAGCAATCAAGTTTTGAAGATATAGGACTTTCATAAAGCAAATTGTTTTGCATCATATGATGATGTATCAAGTAGCGCTTAGTGATGAACCATTTTTTGGGGGGGTTCAATTACTTGAATTACATTTAGTTCTGTTTTTTTGTGAGCTCAACATGCCATTTCTTTAGAGAGAAAACAAATCATTCATGAGAAAAATTGGGCATGTTCGAGTGGATCACTTTTGTGAAGTCGGTGACCATCGTTGGTCACCACCTTTCAAAGAGTGTTGCATTATGAACATAAAAATTGTCAGACTTGCACCTACATGTCGACTGCGTGAACTTTACAACAACCATGTGATCAAAGGTCATGAGGTTTCAACTGCAGTCGACTTACATTTTCTTCAGTTGTTCCTCACCAGCTGCAACTTGCAGCCATCGCCTGCATTGTGGGAGGCACTATTTGTCAACCAATCATTAGAATGTTTTTGTTTGACCCAAGTAAACGGGACAAAAGATGTGACTCCAATAAGAAGCAGCTTTGCCACGATTCATATGTACAGTATACAGTGGATATCTACAAATTCATGTGATATTTGAGGCTCTCTCTCCCCAATTGATAGTACAATATAATATACACATGTATTTACAGTTTGTGAATGTGAGATATGGAGTTGTAACTTTTATAAACAATGGTAAAACTGCCATGTCGCACTGAGCCTTGCTGTTGGAAAACCACATCAGCGTCCAACTTTTGCCTGTAGCAGATGCACCTCCCCCGACTTTCATCTGCAGTCAGTTGCTTCAGCCTTACCACTCAAATGAGCCCACTAAGTCAAGAACTATGTGGGACGCTGGGCTGAAGCGAGTTGTAGTTTACATTAGCCAAATATTCAACTAGTTCAGTCCAGAAATGTGTTCATTTCTGTGCTGAACTAGTTGACCATAATCCATTGAGCCTATTCTTCCCGGCTCAGACAGAGATGGATAGCCTACATAGACCCATGAGAGAGAAATGTACACAACCCAAAGACAACAGGGATAGAGACTACCGGATAGCTCTACCAGATTGATAGTTGTATTAGTTTGTAATAAGCAGTCTTGAAAGTACAATATGCCTTATGTACTTTGAAAAACTTGTACAATTATTTTGTCAGACAGCTCTGCAGCATACATAGGCAGGTACGAGCAAGTTACTAGCCTAGCTAAATAGGATTACTTAAAGACTACAGTATGGGGAGCACAGAGATAGCGTTAGATGGTTGTCTGGCTGGCTGCTACTACCTGAGCTGAGACGAGATGACGACTTTAAGGAATTAAAAATAATAAAGTCATCAAATAAAAACTAAGTAATATACACAACTGAAATATTTTATTATTTCATAGTAATTTCCTCTTTTTCTATTGATGTCTACCCAATGTGAACCAGACAGAGACAAAGGAATGTTCATTATTTTTGGCTTTGGAATTTTCTTTAAAAGCTCTAAAATAATTGTAATGTACTTATTTCATCATGCATTTAATGTTTAAAAATAATTAGGGGAATGAAAATCAAAAAGCATGATTCTTTTTTAATAACTGAAACCGAACCGACCTCAAAAAGAACTAATCGCTCAGCACTAGTGGCAAGTGACAAGCTTTTTGAAAGTCCTATATCTTGAAAACTTGGCTGCTGACATGCAAAGCATTTTGGGACTGTATAAACTGTGGACGAATGACAGAAATTCCCCAAAACAGTTTTTGAGAGGATTTTTCCTTTAAGGCAAATGCACATTTTTCAATCATTTTTCTTCTTAAAAACAAACAGTTTGGTCACCTGCTTTGTCCTCCCTTCCACTCTCATACTGTTATGTTCAGCTCATAACTGTTTTCTTTCTCTTTCTGTCGTCTGTTGGTCAAAGCAAGAGTAAAAACAGTCTGGACATCCCCTCCCTCTATCTCTCTCCCCCTCTCTCTCTCTATTGCTCTCTCTCTCTCTCTACCTCTTACTCTCTTCTCTCTCTCCAGTTAATGTCACCTCTCCCAGCTCTTACTGACACCTACCCATGAGCGCCCTCTCTTTCCATTTACTCTAACCAGGTTGCTGGCATCCTTACCAATGAGCACTGACCAACACCCTACATCCATGAACGTTGAAAAGTAGTTGAAATTTGGTCAGTCTGCCCTGGCCTTGATTTTAACGTCCACAGACGTCGTTTTTGGTTTTAGTTCCGGATCGGTCTTGATTTGGCCCAAACATAGACATCCATGATTGGCTCAGATTTGGTCCAGTCCGGACCAGACCATATCTGAACCAATCATAGACATTGATGTTTTACAAGTTTGGACAGCACAGCACAGTTGATCACAGTAGAGTACAGTAGTAGAGTACAGTGCAGTAGAGTAAAGTATTGTACTGTAATTTACTGTACTGAACTCCCTTGAACTCTGGAAGGAACTCAGTCCGACTTTCAACTTACTCCTGAAATTTGCAATAATTTGGTCCGCACAAGGTGTAATTTCAAAATTGGGATGTGCATCATCAGTTTACCTCTTGTCATGACAGTCATTGCATACCTTAGAGAGATATTTTTAACTTGTCAGAAATGTCCAGATCAACTAGCCCATGTCAGCTAACATTTTTTAGCTAGGTTTTTTAGCCCATAGATTGTGTTGTAATGTTTGAGTGACTCAAATGTCACATGAATACACACTAGACAAGGGAAAATGTATAGAATTGCAAAAACATTTGCTTTAAACCTGCAAAATGTTCTCTCCACCAACAAGAGGGGTGTGAACAGTTTGTGTCATGAATAGTGCTTGTGCCCATAGAAATAGACGTAGCATGTGCACACGCTTAGGGGAGTCGGGGCATGTTCCCCAATACTGAAAGGGGGTCTAAGTGGAAAAGTTTGGGATCTCCTGCTGTAATTTAATGTACAGTAGAGTAGAGCACACTAGAGTTGAGTACAGTATAATGTATTGTATTTTATTGTACTGTACTGAACTCTACTCTACTATTTTGTGTTGTACTGTGTTGTACTGTATTGTACTTAAGCAATAACACCCGAGGGGGTTTGGTATATGGCCAATATACCACGGCTAAGGGCTGTTCTTGGCACGACGCAACGCCATATACCACAAAGCCAAGAGGTGCCTTATTGCTATTATAAACTGGTTACCAGCCTAATTAGAGCAGTAAAAAGAAATGTATACGGTCTGATATACCACAGCTGTCAGCCAATCAGTATTCAGGGCTCGAACCAGCCAGTTTATAAAGTACACTAGACTGTGCTTTACTTTGATGTCCAAACTTGTGAAAGATAGAAGTCTATGCTTGGTTCAAATTTGGTCCGGTCTCGACCAACCAAATTAGTTTTTTTTGGGGTGGGGGGGCAGAGCTCATTAAAATAATTGCCAGTGTGTAGAATAATACCCAAATATGCAAAGGAGGATAGTGCATATTTCTATCTTTGTGTACCTGTTCAGGCTACAGTATTTCGCCATGAACAGAATGAAATTCATATCCATAATTATGCATTTCTATATAGTACAGATCAGGGACCCCTGATGTCTTTCTGCTACCGGGTGTAAATCCACTTCACTTCCTGTTCAATTTCTTTTAAGTCAAGGTGGCATGTCATAGCTGACACCCAATTCTTTCTGCAGGCATCTTTGAATCTGAGTTTTTGGAAAATGTAGCCACAGAAAAACTGAGGGCGATTGTACAGATATTCTGTTAAAAAAACTAAGTAAATGTGTTTTTGTAAAATGTTGTAAAATGTTCAGTGTAAATTGTTAAAAGTAGTCTTTGTGCATAGAGTTGTATGGTTTGTTAAACTTTGAAATACACTGTATGTTTTCTGTTTGGCATATATTTTCAAGTGAAAAAGTTCATGAAGTTCCTGATTGAGCAGGGATTGGAAAGAAAGCTCCTAATGAACACATAACATCTCTTTGTGACGTGCAGCCTATATCCCTCTATGGTGATCTCACACCACATCAGAGTAGGGAAGTACAGAAGATGATTAAATGCACTAATTGAATTGCTGTGTGTGTACGCACTTGTGCATCCCTCCAAACAACCAGAGCAATCACCTCAGCGGGTGCTGCGTTTAATTTCACAGCCTGTGTTTGATGTGGGAGAAGGAATAGATTAAAACCCAACGCTACGTGTGGTCAATCTGTTGCAGTGGTTGCTTCTGCACTCTTGTTTATTTACAGAAATGGAATTTCTGCCATTATAGACAATCCCCTACCCTCCACCACTTCACCCACCCTTCTCCCCATCCAGCAGCTTCACTCTGAGGCCCACACTCCTCTCTGCATGTTAAAGCATTGCTGATGACAAGAAAATAAGCCATCGAGCTATGATCAATGAATTAAGTAAAGCCTTCCAAATCAATGTGCGTCCAGCTGCCATTCTCTCTCTCTCACACAGAGACAGAGAGACAGCCAGAGAGACAGAGAGACAGCGAGAGAGAGAGACAGCGAGAGAGAGAGACAGCGAGAGAGAGAGACAGCGAGAGAGACAGCGAGAGAGAGAGAGAGAGAGAGAGAGAGAGAGAGAGACAGAGAGAGAGAGAGAGACAGAGAGAGAGAAAGAGAGAGAGCAG